>NC_053118.1:17014436-17274436 GCF_010015445.1 Perca fluviatilis
GAGTGAATCTGTTTCTGCCTTTTTAGGAAGCTTAAAAATATATGTAGCCATCGAAGTAATGGAGGAGTGACTATAAATGATTTGCACTGCAAAACCCCACTTATGTTTATTTTGTGCAAAGAGCCAGTTTAATATTACTAGCTGTACCTTTTTAATGTTTTCATCATAGTGATAGTTTTCATCGGGTAGACAGGGTCGGTAGCCATTAGCAAGGCAGCTGGTATTGTTACAATGAGATGATATTAGTGGTATTTCTAGAGGGATTAAAGCAGCAGTGCACTATTTGGGGATTGTTACAAGCCACCTAATAATCCAGTAGTGTCATAGCCACAGTGGTATCATTTTAATTGGATGGTGATAGTAAAACTGTAAGAGAGACATTTTGAATCTGATCTTCACTAATCTGTTGTAATGAAGCCCTGAAGCTCTGTTGAATGTGTGGCTATTCGACACGCCTACAGAATGAGCTCACTTTTAATTACAGTACACACAAATGCATACACTAGACATATTCATCACCAAATGCCAACCTTTACTCTTTTCAGAACACACTTTGTTATTTTAGCTAAGCACGAACTATTCTGGAATTTGCTGTTTGTTAAACTGCGGAGACTCAGAAAGAAAATGCTAAATAATGTAACATAACCTAGTACAGCATGATATACCCGAGGCAGGTTTTTACTTTTTGTATGTCTCTGGAACTTCTTGCCCTTAGTCACTGGAATGTCTGTACTGGAAATTACATTGACAATGTACATCGAAATACATGATGAAAGATTACATACTCGGACCGCTTAAAGCTTTCCTTGGCAGGTGAATATTTTCTGTTTTCTTATGGTGAGCAACAAAGAACATTTCGGGCTCTTTATAGGCAAAAGATTAAAACACTTTTCAATCCAGCGAGGACCTAACTATATCTAGAAAGCGTACATGTTTATCAATTGAAAATGAAGCAGACTCGCAATATCAGAGGATTGATTCATAGGACAATTCATCAACGAAAAAAAGGTGACTAATACTAAGAAAGGTGTAATAATATGAAGAAAAGGAGTAATGTCATAAATGTCATAACAATCACTAAGTAAGGACTCCAAATAAAGATACTAGTGCAATGCTCTCCATAGACACAGGATGTAATATTGTGTATCGGACTTATATACACACACACACACACACACACACACACACACACACACACACACACACACACACACACACACACACACACACACACACACACACACACACACAGGCATGTATTTCAGCATGAGAAGCAACTGTAGGTCAAGCTGTCAAAAGTGCTGAATCAACTTTCCCTGGATCAGTCTATATATCTCTGTCTCTGTTGCTTTCTCCCTTTTTTCTCAGTATGTAAGTGATCTGACCGTGACCTGAACACAACACAGAAAAATGCTGAATGTAGTGATGTGATGTTAACAGTAGTGATTGTTGTGCTTACTACAGCCTGTTCAGAACATGAGTGAAACAACGAGGGTCGACAGTAACCGAACCGAAAACACTGTTTGGCAGTTGGATTTATTGTGTCCATATTTAGTGGACTAAACAAATCATTCAATATAAATAAGCAGAACTTTAAACCCTGAATAACCCGGTGATGCAGATCACAATTTTAGACAGGTCTTTTGGAAAAGTATTTAGTTGTAGATTACATACGCAATACTGGAAATGAGCCATGAAATTAGTCAGTCAATCAGATTCGGTTTACTTGTGTCTCTTTTGTCACCACATGACAACCAGAATTCACAGTCAGCTGAAAGCAGTCACTGTAGTGATGATGACTCAACAAAGCCTGCAGGGATATTCAGGAAGTGACAGTATGACACAGGAAGTAGCAGAGTGTGTGTCTCGCACAAGGATAAAGGTGGCGACACCACTGGGACGGTTGGCCGGCGGTCGAAGTTGGGCCAATGGTGAGCGTTATTTTATTTAGATGTGTGAAGCACTAGCGTGGACAGAAATGTATTTTTTGGTTGTGCATCAGAAAAACTGGCTGTGCCACATCGAATTATCTCTAACGTTATAACCCCACAAATACCTAATAGAGGCCCTGCATACTGGCATGTGGTTTATTGCTTCTTGGTGTCTAAATAGTTTTGGCATAATTACTGAAGCCCCACAGCTAAGCAAGTGGGCGTTTGTGCCGTGAAATGGTGAAGTGAGTATGTCGAAATTAGGGGGTGCGTGTGTAGGAGTGGCGCTGTCCGTAGTACTGAAATGGAGCAATCGATAGACAGACAGAACACATCATGGTTTCTAGGCCCTGATCAAACAGAGCGCCGTTTAGCAGCCGGGGGTGGCTTTTTGTAATTGTTTTCAATGAGAGTGCAGCGTTTTGCTCGCTGTATGGGCACTTGCGTTTTTTGCAGGAGTGCCCTAAAGGCCTCGAGTTGAAAAAACATAAACTCCGAGTGAAAAGGCGCCAGAAGCTTTGCGTTTTGCAGGTTGCAAAATGTTCTCTGAGCCTGCTTGCTTTTCGTGATTGTACATGGAACTTTGGCTTTAATTCCATTTCATCCACAGACTGAAGGGAAGCTACAGGGACAGTCAACTAGACAGAGAGCTGTTTCTATGCATCTCCCCCTGCTGATTTATAGTGGTTATTGTGAATGCTTTAATTAATAAATGTAAATAAATAAGCTTTGTTTGTAATGACAGTTTTGTTTAGTTGCCACCTAGGCATTGTCCAATGTGTTCCAGGCACCGTGGATTTGTGATGTGTTCCGTGACTTTTTCTTTCCCCTTCATCCCCTGGAACAGTATTAGTAGGAAGGCTCCCCATGACGGCAGATGTTGTTTTTTGAAGGAGTTTATTTTAAAATGACCGTTTATTATAATTAGACCAAAATAACCTAAGTTTCTAATCAAACATTTTAGTAATGCTACAACTAAAAATTAAATCTGCATCTGATTTTTGGGTGGGCCAGCTGCCTCTTTGGGTGGTGCCATAGGGGTGAAGATAAACCTACAGTAGAAACAACCTTTGAAAGAAGAATCTGTGGAAGTGGATGGTTTGTGCTTGTGTTTGCTTAATTACAAAAGTCTGCTTTGTTAAGCACTTCACTATGGATATTATTGCTGCTGTAGTCTCACACTGTGTTAATAGAGTAAATGTGAAGCCAATTTACTGTTTTTCTAAATTAGACAACTTGTGATTCTAAGCGTTTATCTGTTAGCTCATTAAGAAAAATTGATCCTGCTTTTAGGCTACAACCCACCTACAGCCATTACTATTCAAGCAAGCTACTACCCGACTACAGACACTGCCACTGAACACCAGTATGTCCACAACAATTTACTAATCCTCCCACAGCAGACCTTAGCGTGTCAAGCCAGATTTTAGAAACTACCAGATTGGAAACTGCAGCTGAGCTGCCATGCAACAGACTGGTTTCCTGACTGGTGTTGGAATGGCCTGCTGTTTGTGCTTGATAAGACTGCCAGCATGGTTGATTTAGCAGCTGGCTATCCAGTTAGACCACAGTATTGCCCACCAGGAATTTATTTATTCAAACTCATCTGATTTATGTTGAGCTGTGAGTAGGTCCTTCAGTGTTTAGCTGGTTTATATTGACTCTTGACTGACTGACTGACTGACTGGCTGACTGACTGGTAGCCTTACTAAAACTCTCTCACTCTACAGTGATTTGTTGCCTCAGTATTGCTGTGTTGTTACAGTTTTATTAGTCTCAGACCATCCACCACAGCGCTGTGGAGGAGGGTCTGGCTAGTCCACACAACATTCTGGAATGGGAGAAAAACGTGCTCTGGTTTTTTAGCATTTCTTTGAACCAATCACAATCATCATGGGCGGTGCTAAGCTCTGTACGGATCAACGGCGCCTCTGCCAAATAGCCTCGGGAAGGAACTTGTTTTGGCGGAACGTGTACGTTCAAATGTTGTTTTAGTCATGTAACAGAAAACTCAGATTGGACAGATAGTCTAGCTAGCTGTCTGGATTTACCCTGCAGAGGAGCAGTCTGAGGAGCAGTCGACCATAGTCCTCATGAATCCACCGGAGGTTAGAATGCCAACACAAAGAAAGCCCAAGATAACGGACATCCGGCCTAAATGAGGGACATCGGCGGAATTTCCGGCGGCACCGGAGCAATCCCGGAAGTGGAACGTCGAGGATATAGACTATTGAGACCATGACGTTACTTAAATTAATGGGAAATTCATGTAAAATCTATACAAATATAATCTGTACAAATAAGCTTCATCAGCTGTTTCCACTGTAGAGTTTCAGTTTGTACTCTGCTAGTTGTACTTTTACAGCAGCCATCCAAAACTCACTGGTGTTATTTACCACCAGCACTACTCCTGTTATTACGGTCTATCTTGCCATCAGCTGAAGCATCGCTTCTAAAAAAACTGCAGGTCTGTTCATTATTATGAATTATTATGAATTGTTGAGTCTTGGTAGCTGGGAAAAGCTCTACTTTGACTGTACCCCTACTTACCGCTAATGTATAGAAAAAAAAAATAGTGCCTAACCTCATTCAATTCTGCCTTTGAAAAATGTTACTAATTTTACTGAACTCTTAAATATCACCCACTTTAGTTCCGCTGGTTGTCAGAAGTCTTAGATTTAATACAATGCTAATGCTGTTTCTCTAGCTAGCTGTCTGGATTTACCCTGCAGAGATCTGACCAGCAGTTAACCAGAGTCCTCATAAATCCACCGGAGTTTAAAATTCCAACACAAAGAAAGTGGAAGGAAACGGCGAAAAAGACGGAGCGGCACCGGAGCAATCCAGGAAGTGGAATGTCGTAGATATAGACATACATATGCTACAGTTTTATTATCTCTTCTCCACCTGTCCACATGTCCTTATGATTATTAATGTAGTTTTGTGTCATGACAAATGTATAGAATGCAGTACGAATGACATACTGGTGGTGACTGAGAGGTTTTCTGAGTGGGTGTTTTACTGTGGCCGTTATTCTTTCAGCGTTGTTTCAAAGGGCTAATGTAGCAGTTTTCTTTACATACCCTAATTGCCTTTTTTAACCTGATTTTTATTCTCCTTGACTGTGTAATGTTACTTTCACAAAATCCAATCATTGAATGTATCTCCAGAGAAGATACAAGACGTGTTGATTACAGATTACTCCTTAACTATGAAGTCACATTTTGACCTCTGTCCTCTTTGAAGTCCCTCTCTCTTTTTCAGAATATGACGGCAAGTTAGCCCCAGCGGGAGCATCTGAATCGGGCATGGCGTCGTCTTCTTACTTGGAACCCAACCTCAATCACTCCGCAGTGGGTGGTTGTGGGGTTAAATCCAGGTCTGGGATGCCTGGTGGTACCGGTGTTGGTACAAGCGGCTCTGCTGGAGGCCTTGAGCGGCCCTCAGGCTCCATGGACCGGGTTCTGAAGATCTTCCATTATTTTGAGACAAACAGCGAACCGTGTACCTGGGCTAGTAATATCAGGCATGGAGATGCTACAGATGTCAGGGTAAGACACACAGACCTTTCTTACCTTTCGAGCCCTCCATCGTCCTCATTTCCCTGACTCTCGCTTTTATCTTTGTTCATACTTCCTCTTGTTTCAACAGGGTGTTATCCAAAAGATAGCAGAGATCCACAAATTGCGCTGTGTGTCCTCTCTGGGCCTCCGTCTGACCCATCTGCACTCTGATGCACTCCATTGGTTACACCCTGATTTGGGCGTGTGTCACATCAGGGAGAAATACGAGAAACAGCACCCCCAGGAGGAGTGGAGGTAGAATTACAACAAGATTCAATGTTTTACACTCACTGTTTTACAGTCAGCTGTATGTATGAGTAAGCATGCTCCTTCTGTGTCTATGCCTTAGACAGGCATTGGATTTTGATGCTGCAGGTTATTTCATTTTCTCTCTGTGTGTTTGGCGAGTGCACCCTCCTTCCTTAATGTTGTGCTAAAATTAAACAGCAGGCCAAGCAACATAACATTACTTTATTCTCCTCAGAGGCGGACAAGAGGATGATCATTACCACAAACGTGTCATCTTTACAAATGCACTATTGGGCTGTACAGGAGCTACACTTGTTTAAGCTACAAACCTGCCATCCAAGAGTATTTATTAAGCCTACCTTACAAGCCAGAGCTGCATAACATATGGTCCCAATGGAACCATTTTATACTTTCAATGAACCTGAAACATACTCATGTGAACTACTGCATACAGGCAGTAAAAAATATTGCAACCATGTGTTTAATGATTCCATTTTACCACGATCCCTGTCTCGATTTTCATAAGATTTGAAGTTCCTTATATAATGTGTTTCCTCATTCATCCACATGACGGAAGATATTTACCTAAATTCAAAGTGACTTCAATACACAAGTACATGGCTTGCATGCAATGAGTAGTAGTTACTGGTGTCCTTCAGGCTGATTTAAGACCCTTACGTGAAGGTTCTGTATTATCCTGTCGGGGTTCCAATTCGCAATAATGACCGACTCGCTCTACATTATCCCTTACATAATTTATAGATCCTTATTCTTCCCATTTATTTGATGCAGGTCTGCTCTGTTTGATGAAAGGTAATGAGCTGCTAGTTATTTGAAAGCAGCGGTGTCTGTTCCAACCTACACTGAAACTATGCTAGTGCTTAGGTATCTTCAGTTGATATTGTAAACAACTCTCCTTACAGTTCAGTCCTTTTGTCCTGCTGTTGATGTGTTACACCCAAAGTCATCAAAATTTAAATGAATTCAAAATGAACGAGTTGTTCACACTGCTAACATGCAGCCGAGCAGCTCTGCCAGTTGTTGCAGCTTTGCCTCGGAGGGCAGCCGAGCTGCAAGCCCACATGAGCTTCTGCTGCTGCCAAGCTATTGTTAGAACAGCAGAAGTAGCCCAGGGGATGGACTGACTCTATCTCGCTCCCTTGCGTGTTTCTCTTCAGTCTCGTGCGCTCGCAGTCGCTCTTTTTCACTTTGATCTTTCTCTCCATCCTTCTTTCTCTCATCTATCATATCTGTGTTTTCTTTCTTATCCTCTCTCTTTTCTCTCAAACACGCATCTTTCTCACTCTTCTCACACTCTTTTTGGTTCATTCATTATAGAACGAGGATGTTTTATTTATTTTGCCTTCAGCCTTGATTTCCTTTGTTATCTAACTACAGTGCTGTCCCATCACAGCAGCTTGGAGCTCAGCTCACTACTCCCCTGACCCATTTCTCTCCGCTGTAGTCACTGCAATATGTCAGTCATAAAATAATATGTCACTATAAACAATGATGGCCCAACTGGGTACTTCTCTGGCACAGTTAACTGGCAAGTGTAACAGCAGGAATCTCTTTATGCTGTATGGTATTACAAAGTTATCACTCTCAGTTTGTTCACTGTCAGCAAAATATGAAATCACATCTCACTATGCCACCAGACAGTAATCTAGTAGAAAGGGCATCTTCCAATCTTTGTTTCAAACCCCTGTGATGGCAAACAGCTGCGTTGCTGAGGTGACTTTGAGACATGGAATCGACGGCTCCATGGGTGCTATAATGTAGCTAACATGTACTTTAACCACCTCTGAATGTAGAGCAAGAGGAATTCTGGAAATAGTGCAAGAAACAATCACAAGAAACACATCCCGCCCCACAGTCACTCACTAGTTTCTAGCTCCATACAGCAAAACTTGTGTGTACCAGAGTTGTCATGATTTTGTTTTTAAGCCTTTTGATGATATGCAACATATATCTATATTTCCTTTTATATTATCTCTTAATGTATATGAGTATTTTTTTAAATCAGGATCATGTCGTAGATTCTGTGGTATCCACTTACATAACCAGGTTTGTTATCCAAGTCGTTGACATACAGTAAGCAAGTCAGGTGCACAAATATTTCAACTGTATAAGTGAAGAGGTCTGTGTATGTGTCAGCTGTAGGTATGAGTAAGCATGCTCCTTCTGTCTCTATGCCTTGGACAGGCATTGGATTTGGATGCTGCAGGTTATTTCATTCTCTGTGTGTGCGTGTGTGCGTGTGCGCGTGTGCTGAGAGTATGCTTATTTAGCCAAACTGTCTCTGTCATTCTCAGGTATGAGTTGCGGATGCGGTACCTTCCTAAAGGTTACCTCAGCCATTTCTCTGAAGACAAACCATCTCTTAACTACCTCTATCACCAGGTGAGGCAACACGGCAGGATCACATAAAAAAAGAGGAGAAGGTGTCCTCCTTTATAAAATACTACTTAAAAAAAAAATAATCTTCTTTGTCCTCCCTTTTACATCTCACAAGGCAGACACAATTTGAAACCGATCATTAACAAGATACTTCACTTTTACACTCTGCTCTTACATGGTACTACTGTCCAGCCTTATTTTTACAGCAGTGTTGTTATAAAACATTGTTCTGTCACACTGTTATCAGGTAAAGAGTGACTACATGCATCATATAGCTGATCAGGTGGATCAAGATGTTGCTCTGAAACTGGGCTGTTTGGAAATCAGGTGAGAAACACACATAAACACACTGGTTCTGCCACAAGCAGGACAAAGTCAACACAAATATTCTGTTTACTCAAACAGGTTCTTGACTATTAGTCACTGCTTATATCAGAGAAGTTTTCCAGAATATCTGAACTGAAAAATATATTGATGGCCTTTTAATACTGTTTTCTCCTTCTCTCTCTGAATTATACAGGAGGTTCTTTAGAGAGATGCCAGGCAATGCCCTGGATAAGAAATCCAATTATGAACTACTAGAGTAAGATTGATTTCATTTGGTCCACACCATCTCTCATTTAGATTTAGTGATGGTAGATGTCAACTATGCATAAATGTTGTGATTTTGTTATTCTTAGGAAAGACGTTGGTTTGAGAAGGTTCTTCCCCAAAAGCCTGCTGGACTCCCTCAAGGTGAGACTAAACTACTGTTAATGTGTCGTCTCACTGACTAACTGGCCGTGGTCTCCCATTTAAGTTCCATTGCCAGATAACAGAAGTGACAGTGGCAGAAATGTCTCTGGGAATCCTAGTCCGGCTTAGTCGGCTGGATGAGCTAATGGCTATTTGACTGAACGACCGGCTGACTGACAGGGACACCGACTTGATCGCTGAATGGATCTCTGGCTGAATGTTGGATAATCTGATTGTGTGGAATTAAGTTAAACGTCCTGTTGTCACTCGCAGTTTGCTTTGTCAGTTGTGCGTTTCTTGGCTCTGAACCAACTTTTTCCCAGAAGGCCTCATCCTTGGAAATGTTTTTTTTCTCCCCCTCTATCAGGCGAAGACTCTTCGTAAGCAGATCCAGCAGACCTTCAAGCAGTTTGCTAACCTCAATGATGAGCAGAGCATCCACAAGTTCTTTGAGATACTCTCTCCCATCTACCGCTTTGACAAAGAGTGCTTCAAATGTGCTTTGGGGGTAGGGCAACACTTAATTCATGAAGACAAAAAAAGTGTAATGGTGAATAAGGAAATCTATTCATACATTTTCCATACCTGAAAATTCATACTAAGTCAGGAGGAAGTTCCTATTCAGCACTGACAGGGAACAAAACATGTAGAGTGGAGTGTCTTTATTTTAAAGGGAATGCCAAAATCCTAAAGGTGACGCTAGCACAGCCCTGCATCATTTCAGTATACTGTTCTTATACTGTTTTCTACAGCAATGCATTTTTACCGTCATCTACGGAATGCTAAGTTTTGTCTGTTCTAGAGGGCATTTCGTGTCAAAAGTGAGATGAGAATGAGATGAGAAAATTCAAATTGTTTTATGCTATCAGTATAACATTTTTGCCAGTACTGTGTGTAGTTTATAAAGCAGATGAAATGTGACATTTATTTTAATACTGTATGTCATCCACTGTCTTTCTCTCTCCCTCCTCAGTCTAGTTGGGTAATATCAGTAGAGTTAGCTATTGGACCAGAAGAAGGAATCAGCTACCTCACAGATAAAGGCTCAATGGTCAGTATGCACTCAGACATTTCATTTCACATGGTCTTTAAAATATTGTTGGATTTGTGTATCTATTCTAGCAGATGTTCCAGTTCTGTTTTTTTATGGACTTAAGAAGGCCTTTAGCACTACTGTATACTGCAGTAGTGCTGAATTCTTACTGCTGTATACTGCATGCTTTTATGTTGCAATCCACCATACTGCCCTCTACTGGTTGTTATCTCCAGTAGACAGATTTTCTCTTCTAAATTCCAGTGATCCAGTAGTTGTTGTTACACAACAGATAATATGAGCTCAAAAAGGCCACATGTCTCATCAATAGGTGATGTAAATAGGAAATCTACACAGCTGCATTGGTGGGGGTGGTTGGTTGGTTGGAGGTGCTGACTGCAGTGACAACTCAAAATGCAGGAAAACAGCTGCACACCTGTAACTCCAGTGCTTAAATTGAGTTATTAAATTTTAACTTAATGATGACAGACTGTCTGTCAAAATGTTTCTAATTAATTTAATTTAATTTAATCTCTCTCTTGATGATATGTCTTTCTTTCTTTCTAACAATGACCACTCATTGTTAGAAATACATGACCAACTGATACTAAAAATGTCTGAATAAAGTGCACCAACATATACAGTACATTATAAGTGATTTTTTATGTTTCTGTATATCTGCCCTTGTCTCTGCAGCCTACACACTTAGCTAACTTTAACCAGGTTCAGTCCATCCAGTACTCTGCTTTGGAAGAGAAGGACAGGAAAGGCATGTTGCAGCTCAATGTAGCAGGAGCTCCAGAGGTGAAAACACACACACACGCACCTTGCATACTATTACTTTGGCTTTTCCATGAAGGGTGGTTCTTTGCAAAACAGTATTGCCTGTTGCAGTCATGCAGTAATACTTGAATTTGAATTTGTTAAATGATGTCAGCAGCAGGCCGTACTCGTGGAAAAGTATGTGTGTATCTGTGTAGGGGGGTGTGTTAGACTGAATGTGTGCTGGTAGAAGATGTTTTCCCTAATAAAGCTCTCATTGTGTCACTGTGAAGCAACGCTCTGTCCCACTAATCGTGTGTGTGTGTGTGTGTGTGTGTGTGTGTGTGTGTGTGTGTGTGTGTGTGTGTGTGTGTGTGTGTGTGTGTGTGTGTGTGTGTGTGTGTGTAGCCCCTCACAGTCACCACGGCATTGCTGACTACGGCAGAAAACATGGCTGACTTGATTGACGGCTACTGTCGGCTTGTCTCCTTAGCTACTCACTCCTTCATTGTCAGAGTCCATAAAGGTAGGACGCACAACTACTCTTATTTATTTATATATATATATATATATATATATATATATATATATATATAATATACTTCTATATGTATTTTGTGTTTACTATACACCCACATTTTGGAGTATTATAATGTTTCAGTTGTTGCAGTTAATGAGTTGGGATACTTTTTATGTTGCTTAGATGGCAACAGTAACCCGAAGGAAAGAAAAATTAACTTAAATAGTATTCAAACTCTTTCTAACAGTATCCAGGTCTGATTGTGGCTGATGAGGATTTGAATAACCAGATTGAGTTTAGCTAGTCTTTTCTGTAAATAACTATGGCAACAAAGGAATGGTTACAGCGATGCAGCTTAAACATATAGCCAGTCTGTTCTTTGTCTAATTCATGTGTTCATTTTGTGTCTGCAGAGGGGGACAGAGCTCTGCCGTCCATCCCCAAGTAAGTCAACGGACTCCTTTTGCCTCATTAGTTGATTTATCAAATAAAAACAAGGTGTGAGTTTTCTGTGAGACCCATAAAAGAGGTGTAGTCGAGGTTCAGGTGTTAAGTGCATAAGAAAACATTGTACAGTGTCTTCCCTTTCACCAGCGCAACTATGTTTGTTGTCTTCAGCGTTTTTTATTCAGTGGGTTCCATCATTTTGTGTTGCGCTTCAGAATCTGCTTTTGAGGGAAATTTGAATGTGTGCTTTGTTTTTTGTTCTTCATTTTTTTATGTTCGACATTACATTGTAAAGCTACACACATGACAGGATGTGGGAGGATCCTCCATTTCTCTGGTTGCACTATTGTCTTCATAGCTGCAACTGGACGCTTTAGGTTTAATGTGGGACAAACTGATTTTCTCATGTCTGATCCAGAGTTTCAAATCATGAGAGGCGAATGGAAAAACGGATGGATGGAGTACGGACCCGCGCTGTTTGTGTCTCAGGTATAAGTCCCCGTCTTGCTTTCTCCTTTCCTGTTGGTCTGTTTCTCCCTGTCAATTTTCCTGTCTGTCTGCTGCTCTAAATGTCATGAATGACAGTGACTGCTAACAGTTGGATAAAGGCGTCATAGATATGTGTGCATACCCTGTTTTCTCTATAAAGCCTCATCTGTGTGTGCAGTGAAGAGTCCTTGTCTCGCCAGATGTTCCCATGGAGAGCTTTAGTCACTGTCCCCCTGCCTCTACCCTGACTGTCTACTGACCTCTGACTAACTCACAGTGATATAGAATTAAATGAAAATTAACCTTGACTATATTATCTAGTCAATAAATAATATATTATTTTCATCTGTTGCAACAGTAAACTAATACTTATCTCCCCTTCTTTCCCTCTCTGTGTGTGTTTCATGCTGCATGTGGCTTCTGCAGGTCACACTAGTGGTGATGGTAAACTACATTCTTTCTATTAACCATCCTAAATTAGAAACTCAATGGAATTCCTGCTCTGTGTCTTCATTTAGCGTACTGTACTGTATGTGTACAGTATCTCTGTATCTGCCTGTAACTGGTCAGCCTTATCCCAGATGACTCAATCTGTTATTCTTCAACTTGTTTCTCTGGAAAGAATGAACGTTTCCATCCCTCCCCTCCCCTTTCCTCTCTTCTGTGTCTATATCTCCCTCTCTTTCTCTTTATTACACTCCTCTGTCCTACATTCCTCGTTTGCAGCTGTTTTATAGTACATGAACGTTTAAATTGCTGTGCATGTGTTTGGAATCGGGTATGGTGACGGTCTTTTGGAAAGGTACATCTGTCTGATGATCATGTGTTTCTGTTGCTGTTGCCATTTTTACTTTTTTTTTTTTTTCTTTTTTTGTCTTTGACGGTGTGTTCACTGAACTCTTGAGTTGCATGGAGGGATTTTACTTATTTTTTATATTGGTAGTGGGGGATCAAAGTATTTGACAGTCAAGTGTTACAGTATTTCCTTAAAATCCAGGTGATATCTGAATATGACAATTTGATATTGATAATGGGAATTTTGGTTTGTGTTGTGGCAGATAACCTCCAAGTTGTAATTTGAATGCTGTCCGGGCGACTCAGCATGTTATATCAAAGTGGACTTTTATATGTGAGCTTTTTGTCAACTCTTTCTCTTGTATCGGTCTTTTGTGTGTCACCAACTGAGACGTTTCTTGGCTCTTTTTTTCCCCTCCCCACTTTCCTCTGGCTCTGCAGAAACAGACGACTATGCTGAGATCATAGATGAGGAGGACACATATACCATGCCTTCAAGTAAGTACACCCACATGCACAGAAACATTTTAGCTATTGTGACAAGCAGAGGCACAATGTCACAGGTGTCATTGTGCATCTGTGTGTGTGCTCTGCTGATCAGTTGACCACCTCTGACTTGTGCAGCGAGTGTTAGTTCATGTGTGTGCAGGTGTAAAGGTTGTTGAGGTGATGGGGAGAGAGTGAAAGGTAGCCTTATCTCAGGTCTGTAGAAGCCATAAACGTGTGTTTTGGAGATTGTGTTTGGATGATTTCTGTGTCTCTCTCTTGGGCCTCACCCTATGGTTGTTTTATATTCAATGAAAACATCATCAACTGACAAGGTAACGCATAGAGTAATGTATATTTTAATCAAGTGACTGGCACTGTGAAATGTGTTGGACCCAACCAACATTATTCAGAGAATGCAGAGTGTAAATGTAACTGTAAATGAGCTGTTGTAATTGTTGTTCATCACACTCCATCATACAGGAGGATTTAATGATACATTGGACCAAACTATAAATCTATTCAGGCCTACAGCTTTGAATGAAACTCTTTTTTAGATTGGTGGATAAAAGGATGGCAGGCAAAATAATAACTGAGGCTTGAATGAATCGACATTTTCTGTGGTTACATGTAGCAATGTTGTATAAAAGGGGAAACCACTTGAACCACATCTGTCTTTATATAATCTTTATATAAATAGGTCTGCAATCTGTTAGTAAGTCACAAGCTTCCTCGGACAGCTTTGAGACATTATCTAGCCACAATGTTTACGCTACAGTAAACATTTTACAAATGGCTGTATCTCCTGCTAATCACTATAATGATAAGTGTTCATCTTGACAATTACATTAATGTAGAGGTTTATCTGGCCTTGTAGAGGGCCTGCTGTGCTGCAGTTGCTGCGGAGTAGTGCCTGTTAACCAGGTTTAAGTGGTGATGCTACATAGGCAACATTTAGAGGCAGTGAAGATAGGCAATATCACCTTAATGTATGAAGGGTAACGGAACTGGGACGTTAAATGAATGAGTTTTACCGACAAAATTACCCATTTAATCTGCCTCAAAATGTTGTCTGGGTATAAATTGTTCATGCAACCAAATTTCAACATGGCTTTGCTTTTTGAGCATTCATAAACTATACAGTAGCTTTCACCAGAGTCCTGTGAACAGTTGTAAACACATACAGAGAGAACAAGCAAGTCCAACAGCTTAGATATAGCTAGATGTCCATACTAAACATTGTATCCATGCTATTTACTAGTCTGTCATGTTGCATGACTTTCTTAGATATGTATATGGCTGATTTAGTTAGAAGTTATCTAGTAAGATAAATACACTAAACACACATAAGCCAGCCAAGGTACCGTTTAGCTGTTTATGTCTAGACTGAGCAGTTTTAGGGTTTCAGTGTCTGTTTTTTTGGTTTTGTTAAACAGTAGGTTGCCAAGCAATTGAAGGGTCCATGTGGTGTTTAAATTTAGTTTGCATTATAAAATACACATTTTATGAACTGTTGAAGCTGGCTAGGGGTGACCAATGGTGTGCGTCTTTGTATGAACGCAACAAAAAAAGAACATTCTTCAGACCAAAACACACCAGAAGGTTTTAAATATCCTAAAACAAGTCATTTTATATGATAAGGGACACATTTGTGAAACCTATATAGTAATTGACATACAGTACCTCGAACTTAACTGCATCACTATCACACCCACAATCATGGCAATTATTAAAGACTGCAGTCACAATTTACAGATCTCTGTACTCACAGCTAGTTATTTCTGTCTCCTATCACTAACCCATTTTCCCAGAATACTATGGACTAGATCAAGGTAATAAGTCTGGTTGTATTGTGATGGCACTTTGATTTGGTGGTTGTTGTGATCCTTATTTTATGTTTGCTTGCAACTGTAAAATAAAACTGAGTTTATTTCTGTTATCTCTCTACCGCATTGATTTGCCCCCCCCCCTCCCTCCCTGTTGATGTTTGATGTGCTGTCAGTTTTAGGCTGAACTGCTGATGGTAGCTTCAGAACTGAACCCCTGTTGTTGAACAAGGATCTTGATGTGTATTTTACATTTTTTTGTAATCGAAAAAAAAATCTGAACAAACTGTACTCCCTTACATGATTGTAAAAATCCATACCATTTGACGAAACATATTTACTTGCTCAGGGTAACAAAGCATATTCCTATTTACAACTTTGGCCCGGATGAGGTAGTGCAGTGAAAGGGATATATATATATATATATATATATATATATATATAGTAAACCCAAACCACTAACAAACAGGGCAGTCCCACTCCATTGTTTAACCATAATGATCGACTTTTTTAAGATCAGATTACACATGGGCGACATTTAGAGGCAGGGCACACAGGCATTAATTATGACAAACTGTACAACCTCATTTAGTCTCTTTCCCACTACAGGCATTTTGTTGCCCAGCATAGTTGTCTCTAAAGGTCGCACGTGTGCTGGACATTTCACAACCGTAAACTGTATAAAAGTGAAGTCAGAGAAACCTGTATGCTATATTCATGCTGCTTATATGGACAAAGTCAGGTCAGCAAACCACCAGCCTCTCAACAGCCAACGTTTCACAGACCTTAGAATTCTTTTAATTTTCTTAAAACTCTATATTAAAAATGGTGCATTTTATCTAGATGCACTTGACAGAAAGTACAGAAGAAATTTGACTGACTATAATAACAGAGATACAACTTCCTTTTGGACTAAGCAAATGTACCACTGGTCCTAAATCAGCCTGTGAGCTTTGAATTGCTGCCATTATTCAATCCACCTGACTTTATCCATATTACATTTAATATAATGTGGAAATTCATGTTCATATATACATTGAGTGTTGCTGGCTGTTGTTCGTCCGTGGTACATGGCATGTCTGGCTGTGGTTTCCTGATGCTGTTGTTGCATGCTGTTGACATTGACCTATGCTGATTGCTATAAAAACTAAGCTTGTCAGAGTAGGAAGGTGCATTGACTTTATTCATCTGGAAATGCAGGATAATCAAATTTTAAAAGCAAAGATGGCACCACCTAATGTTGCTCACATGAAATTAAAGTTCTACACAGTGAGCTTGTGTCTAAATTGTTTAATTCACGTCTATAGAAATTTGCTGGAGGATTGTTTCAAAAGCTGATAATCAACAGAATCAGTTGTACGTTTTTTTTGCCTTTTAAAGAAAGATTTTAAGAGACTTTGCACATGAGAAAGCACTCTGACAAGCTGGGTAAATGGAAGTGCTGACTAAGAAGTGTGTGTGTGGGCACTGATGAATGTGTTTGATCTGAAGGTCTTTTCTGTTTGTGTGTGTGTTTGTGCGTGTGTGTGTGTGCGTGTGTTCATGTCTACGTATATTGCATATATAGCACGGGACTATGAGATTCAGCGAGATCGTATTGAGTTGGGACGCTGCATAGGTGAGGGTCAGTTTGGAGACGTCCACCAAGGAGTCTACATCAGCCCGGTATGTACAGTAGTCTCTTTCTCACACACACAAGCGTTTAATATCTGTAGCTCTTGATTTATGGTAGCTTTATATCAAAATAATCAAATTTAATAGCCCACTTTAGATGGTCCTTTACCTGTAAGGGGTTGACAGGTGGCAAGAAAGTAAATCCATGCACATTTTGTAGCATTAATCCTTTTACTCACATGACCAACACTTCTGTAGATACAAAAATGGTTAATCATCTTTCATTTAAAGTAAAAAAAAAAAAAAAAAGTTAAATTATTATTAATTAGTATACATAGGGGTGTAAATCACATGTTTTATCATGATACAATATTAAATCGATTCTTAGGACAACGATGCAAGATCTGCTGGTGTCACAAAGTCTGCCACGATACAATTTTGATTCAATTCAGGGGCCTGCGACGGATACGAGACTAAAAAGAATAAACTGAACTTGAACTCACAATAATTGTACATATACAGTATAGTTGTAGCAGAAGAACATTGATTTAATGGGCTTGCCACTGAATAACCATGATATACTTACAACTCATGTTAGTGAAGTTTCAATAGGTGATGCACAAACCTCTAATGTTTTAGGTGAATTTAAAGACAGTGAATTTGCTGCATATATATGCTTGTTTTAATGTTGATCATGTTGTTTGCTTGGATCGGTTTCTTGCAGGAGAACCCAGCCCTGTCTGTGGCAGTGAAGACGTGTAAGAACTCAACGTCAGACAGTGTCAGGGAAAAGTTTCTCCAAGAAGCACGTAAGTGTGTGTGTTTCTAAATGTTATCAGCCAACAAGACCTGTGCCCTCAAAAGTTTGCAGAATAACCATTTTAGTACAGAAAAACTTGCAAGCTGTTTGTGAACTGACCTCTTCTTTCCCTGCAGTGACCATGCGTCAGTTTGACCACCCTCACATTGTGAAGCTGATGGGAGTCATCACAGATAATCCAGTCTGGATCATCATGGAGCTCTGCACACTCGGAGAGGTAGGACACTGATAAGAATTTGTTTTGTACAGTATCTACTAGTTTACATGGATGTGTGCGTGTGTTAAAAGACTCTTGTACAGTATAAACATAGACCCTAGGGCTATATTTTTCAGTATTAGTTTAAAGAAAGAGGGAATTTATCGAGGAAAAATTAGATTTTTAAAGTTTGGGTGTAAATCAGATCATAAAAACATCACCTTCAGAGCAAACACTTTAACTGCATTTTAAATGATTTTTAGTTTCTATGTCATAGCTCCTTTTTTGTTTTCCATTACATTTTTCTCTTCACTTTGTATTAGTATATTATTCTGAGCTGTGTTAACTGTAAACTTTGAACAGTGTCTTCTTGCAGCATGAAACACAACAAAATGTGGATGCGTGGGGACAAAAATCCAGGGGGAAAATTAGCGTGTTTCTAAAAATTAGGGAGCGTTTTAAAAAGAAATTGAACATCTTCTTACTACTTAATGAATTGCATTTACTTTGGTTTGACAAATGATTTGTTTAACGTTTATACATTGTTTTTCTGTTTGCATTGGCTCTGTATATTGGTTTTCTTAATAAGCACATTTTAAAGCAAATCTGAGCTCATGATGCAGCACACCACATGTGTAGGCAGCAGAACAGTAGACAACTGGCCACCTAAAACGCCCCCACGTGCTCTACACATTCTGTTATTGACAAAAAGGATAATGTCCCCGCTAATTACTCCTCACATAGTTCCTGTCTATTGTTACAATGGCACAGCTTTGTTTTGTAGAACTGTTTAAATAACTGTTGTTGTTATTGTTCCTCTCTTTCTACCCCTCTATCTCGATTTCTCCTTCTATTTCTCTTTGTCTCACTCATCGTATCTCTGTCTACCTCGTCTCTACTTTTCCTGAATTTTTTTATTTATTTATTTTTTAATTTTTTTTCCCTGTTTCTGTCTTCTGTTTTTCACCATCAAATTGTGGCTCTCTTCCGCTCTCTCTCTCACATCTCTTTGTCTGTGTTTTTTCCTCTCCGTCCTCCATAGCTACGGTCATTTCTCCAGGTGAGGAAGTACAGTCTTGACTTGGCCAGTCTCATCTTGTACTCATACCAGCTCAGCACGGCACTGGCTTATCTGGAGAGCAAGCGCTTTGTACACAGGTATGCATTAGGGGTCTCCCAAAACCTCTGATACATCAGAATATTTTAAAATGATAAAAGCTAGTATTCCATTACTAAAATAATAGTTGTGCTAAGTGGCCAGTGCAAAATAACATTACATATGAAATAGTGGTTCGATTTACCCAACAATTTTTTGTTTACAAATGATCTAGGGCAGTTGAATGTGACAGAATATTCTTTTATGGCAAATACATATTTTCTGTAAACCACAGCCTGGTGTTGCCACCTACTGGAAGGCTGAATGCTGGATACTAGCGATCTTATGACATGAGAGATGTAAATTATTACTTCATGTGACAAGTGTCTGATCTCATAGATAAACAGAATAAATGTCAAAGTGACAAGGATTTTCTCTCATTTTGGTTCTGTCCTCCTCAGGGACATCGCAGCGCGGAACGTGTTGGTGTCTACAGTCGACTGTGTAAAACTTGGGGACTTTGGTTTGTCTCGATACATGGAAGATAGCTCTTATTATAAAGGTAAATACAACCCCTCTATACACGCACAGTGTTTCCATAAATGTACACTTCACTGTCTCCTTTTAACCGTCTTCGGTCTGTCATAACACGTGGAGGAAATCAGCATTAATGTTTATTGGACTGACATGAACTAAGCCGATCATTAAAGTGTAACACAGTTTTTTTTTTTTTTTAGCTTCTAAAGGTAAACTGCCTATTAAGTGGATGGCTCCAGAATCAATCAACTTCAGACGGTTTACCACAGCCAGTGACGTCTGGATGTTTGGTAAGTTTAAGTCTGTGTTGTTTTCTTCCTTTGTTCATTTCTATGTCAGTTTTGTTATGATGTTTAGTGCTGCAACAGTAGGTTTGTTGTTTGTGGTCTGCTTCTGTTTAACTCTCTACTCTTTGCAGCATTTAAGAGCCAATAGGTAGCTGTCTCACTCTCATAGTGCGTGTGTTTTTCTCTCTTTCCATAGGCGTCTGTATGTGGGAGATCCTAATGTTCGGCATTAAGCCTTTCCAAGGTGTGAAGAACAACGACGTCATCGGCAGGATAGAGAACGGCGAGCGACTGGCAATGCCCCCTCAATGCCCTCCTACTCTCTACAGCTTGATGACAAAGTGTTGGTCGTATGATCCCAGCAAGAGGCCACGCTTCACGGAGCTCAAAACACAACTGAGGTACTTAATGGAGTGTGGTTTGAGAGTGTGTGAGTGTCTTTGTGTGTCTCTGTAAGTGTGAGCAATTCAGGGTTCAGTGTCTTGCTCAAGGACACAAACCACCAACGCTCTTATCTCTTCAGCATTGTGAGAGAATGTTAAATTATTATATCTGTATGCTTTACCTCAGCTCAAGAGTGCACCAGGCATTTTGTTGTCCCTCATAGTAAGCTTTGGGTGTAATGTATTGGCTGAAAGAAGCTCAAACAATATGATTTGCAGAAAACAAAAGTTGCAGTTGAGATATTTCATCAATGTAAATCCTACTGCTTGTTATTCTTTGCTATTTTCCCAGTCATAGTTAAGATAAAGTAGCCTGGTTGACGGACGCCGCTCCAATGCCTCTGGGCGCATTGGATAGTCCAACCAATCAGACCAACGATCCAGGTGACGCTGCGCTTCGGTAGCTGTCATGTTGAATGTAAACAAAAAGCTGCTCGCCGTCGCTGCGCTATCGTCATCACGTAAAGCCCGCCTCAACGGTTGTGATTGGTGAAAAGCCCGCCTCAGCGGTTGTGATTGGTGAAAAGCCCGCCTCAGCGGTTGTGATTGGTGCCTCGATTTTGTGGACATGGGGACATTTTGAATGGGCTCTTCGCCAGACTGACTTGCAGAGCAAATCTCAAATTTGCCAGAAGTTGGTCAGGGTTTACCCAGGCTAAAGACAAAGGAATGTGCCACAGCAAATGATATTTTCCAGAAGTAAGGAAGTGTTTTCTTTCACCTTCCTAACACCAGGTGTCACTGTCTGTATTAATCATGTTAATCTAAGAAGATGAACGTGGGCAGACAAAGAGCTACAGTAAATATTAAACATTTAAAATTAAGCAACATACTTTGGCCTTTGTCTTTGGCTGCTGGTTAAACAGCAGACCAGAATGAACCATTATGATGGATGGACAGTCAGATACAGGTAGGTAAGCAGAAAGACAGGGATTTTATCCAGCTAAGGTCACATTTACATGCCTCATTTCATTGAGATTGCAGACTAGATCATTGGAATGTCTTGGCAGGAAGGAGATTTTTGTGCGCTCTGATTTAATCCACTTTAAAATACTACATTAAATTTTAATGTTCGTGGAGGCAGCGGGGAAGTAATTTCCTGTGTAAAACCTATGTGTAGTGAGAGGGTACATGCTATAGATGTTGTAATAATGTCACTCCATCTGAAATATATAGATAAAAATGTACATTGTAATTTTAACAAATATCCCAAACATGCAGATTTTTGACAGCAGTTACTGGATGTGAAGTATTACATTTTGCCCATACCTTTTCTGCAGCAGTATCATTTACAGTGCAGCCCTGAACTATTTGAAGAACATTCAATTGTAATCGCTTTCACCTCCTAAGAGTGTTTTGGCGTTGATCGCATCCATACTAGCTGAATAGTGTAGGATTCGTACTACATTTTTACCCTTGTTTCTACATGGTTCAACATCCTCAAATTAAACCTGAAAGTCCTCACTTTAACCTCCATAGTGATTGCTTCTTTTCCAATGGAGTACGGAGTCAAAACAAAACTGTCCAAATACTTGACACACTGCACTTTACCTCCTGTTTGGGCTGATGACATTATGGTTGGCACGGTAACAGAGATGTGATGATGACAGAGATAGATTAAATGAGATGCCACGCCTTGCCTCCTTGTTAAAAGATACATCAGTGCCTTGTCACTAGCTTTGCGAGGAGACAGATTTGCAAAGAGAGAGATGTTATCTATCAAGAGATGATATCCTGGGCGTGTTGTGATCAGATAAGGCAGAGCTAGACAACACTGTAAGCAATTTAAACACTTGCTGCGTAAGCCTCCGGGTGAATCGTTACTGTAATATTCCCTTTAAACAGGAAGGGTCCAACCTATTCATGAGTCACATAATGTCATACAAATAACCGGGAAAGACCTTGTGAAATGTTTGATCAAATGTACTGAGAGTTGCACTCAGAAGATAAAAGAAGCTTACAATTTAAAAGCTTTTTATTTAAATACCAAGAACATTGGGGCACGGTGTCAGTCATCATCAGGTGCCAAGGGGAGAGGGAAAAAACTTCATAAACCTGACATGTTTGATGATTTATGCCAGCCAGTGTCGGGTTACAGTGTGCGATTTATAATTAATGCTAACAGACAAAATCACATCCACAGCTCTCAGATCATTATTCTTCCCAGCATGCAAACCACGCAAAACAGACACACAAGTTGAATTTAACTAAATTTGACAGTTTTCTGTATTGTAATGTTGGATAAGACCTTTTGCTCTGCTTTATGTAACAAGGTTGGGACTCCTGTCAAGACAGATAAAACAGCATTAGTATTGTATTAAATCTTCTGACAACCAGCGGAACTAAAGTGGGTGAAGTGATATATTTAAGAGTTTAGTAAAGTTAGTAACATTTTTCGAAGGCAGAATTGAATGAGGTTAGGCACTATTTCTTTTTCATACATTAGCGGTAAGTAGGGGTACAGTCAAAGTAGAGCTTTTCCCAGCTACCAAGACTCAACAATTCATAATAATTCAGACATGAACAGACCTGCAGTTTTTTTAGAAGCGATGCTTCAGCTGATGGCAAGATAGACCGTAATAACAGGAGTAGTGCTGGTGGTAAATAACAAAACTAGAGTGAGTTTTGGTGCTGTGAAATTACAACTAGCAGAGTACAAACTGAAACTCTACAGTGGAAACAGCTGATGAAGCTTATTTGTACAGATAGATTTTAGATGAATTTCCCATTCATTTAAGTAACATCAGGGTCTCAATAGTCTATATCCTCAACATTCCACTTCCGGGATTGCTCCGATGCCACCGGAAATTCCGCCGGATGTCCCTTATTTAGGCCGGATGTCCGTTATTTGTGTTGGCATTCTAAACTCCGATGGATTTCTGAGGACTATGGTTATCTGCTCCTCAGATCTCTGCAGGGTAAATCCAGACAGCTAGCTAGACTATCTGTCCAATCTGAGTTCTCTGTTGCACGACTAAAACAACTTTTGAACGTACACGTTCCACCAAAACAAGTTCCTTCCCGAGGCTATTTGGCAGAGGCACCGTTGCTCCGTACAGAGCTTAGCACCACCCATGATGATTGTGATTGGTTTAAAGAAATGCCAATAAACCAGAGCACGTTTTTCTCCCATCCCGCAATGTTGTGTGGACTAGCCAGATCCTCATTCGCAGCGCTGTGGAGGAAGGTCCTCAGATGAGACTTGTACACTGCTGAACCTTGGGGTAATACCAGGTTTGCTTCATCTTTTATTTCTTAACCCTCATTTTGTCCTTGGGTCCAATTTGACCCGTTTTCAAAGTTTTTATATCAGAAATATGGGAAGTCGCTATAAGTGCCAAAAAAAAAAGTGACAAAAACAAGGATAAAAACTTTAATAACAGAAGAAAACGTCAAAAACGTTGGAAAAAGTGAAAAGAAATGTCAGAAAAAATTACGAAAACATCTGAAAAGCTATAAAAAATGTTGAAAAAAACGACCAAAAGTTGAAAAAAACATGCAAAAATGGAAAAAATAACTTTTTGAAAAAGCAACAAAAACGTTGACAAGGGAAAACATGTTCGACGGGAAGACAACACAAGGGTTAAACCTAACAGTGGTATTCCAGGCTTTCTCATTTTTACACGGAGAGCAGTTTCCCCAAATTAGATAATTAAGCACAACAGATTCTGCAGATTTAGAGATGTTCCCTCCTTTATCATTATTATTTACTTCTGTATATCATCTACACGTAAGAAGTTTGAATATAATTTTGAGCTACAAAATGTGCAATGTTTGTATACAACTTTTTTTTGTAAACTAATATCAGTCATTTAGTCTGGACAATACATACCTCTTACTGCATGCGAGTACAGTTACCTCAAAAGATTACTTACAGGATATCATGAAGAGTTGAAATGAGAGAATATTTCTCATCTTTTCTTATTCAAAACTGAATTCACTTGGAGAAAACTAGATACAATGTACGTCATTTGTGTTCATATTGTTAATGTTGAGGCTTGAAACATTTTCAACACAAAGTATAGCAGCACAGCAAGATGCCATCATTTCCTTCAACATGCACATTCTCTCTCTGTCTTGTTCTCTTTCTCTCTCACATACACAGAAACAGGAAAATAAGAGTGAATATTTAACTCCTGTGGTTTTATGAGTTTGCTTAAAACCAGCATGACTCGCACCTTAAATTCCGCCGTGATTACACTGCCAATGTTCTCAATGTCAGCTCTGCGCTTTTCCGCAAATTCTACTCCTCTTACACTCTCTTTCCCTCCTTTCCAAACTCTGCTTTTGGTGCTCTTTAAAAAAAAAAAAAACCTTTCCTCCTGACCTCTCTCACCTTTTCATTGTGTCCTCATAATCTCGCTTTCTTATTTTGGCTCCAAGCGAGTACTAGACCCCACATCGTGGAGGTCCGCTCATTAGCCTGACACATGTACAATATGTTTGTGGTTGTATGTTTTAATGGGCTGAAAATCCAGTGTGGAAAAGTACATGTGAACTGCATTTGAGTGCAAAATCTGACAAATTTAAGAACATTTATTTTAATTGACTGTGATATGTTGGCATGAAGAAATAGTGAGGAACCCTCAATGTGCCTCATCCAGTGTCTTGGAAACCAAGTCAATATTGACCACATTAACTGTGGTCACTGGCTATTAATAGGGGAAAGTCATGCCATATAAGGTTATACAATTTGGTTTACTTTCAGTCTGGCCGGCTTTTATATCACAATATCAATTATAGGTCTCTCCTGCCAAATATGCAGTTCTCAGCTACTACTACAGTTTTCCGTGTGTGTGTGTGTGTGTGTGTGTGTGTGTGTGTGTGTGTGTGTGTGTGTGTGTGTGTGTGTGTGTGTGTGTGTGTGTGTGTGTGTGTGTGTGTGTGTGTGTGTGTGTGTGTGTGTGTGTGTGTGTGTGTACACAGTGGGCAGCTGCCAGGAGTTACAGCTTTCCAAAGAACCGAAAGAGAGAGAAAAAAATAGACAGAGAGAATGAAAGAAGGAAAGAAAAAGGCAAGCAGAACTACTGCAGTACTGTACTCCCATGGTGAAAGCTAGTGGATCAAGGCTCCTAATTCTCAGATCATATTATCCTGATAGTGAAGTCTGTGTGTGGGGAAGGACTGTAGCCTGTTAGTCTAGGGACGTTTGTTCAGCTACAACAGGGCATATTTGAGTCATCCTGCCAGGAGTAGTAGGTTTTATCCTTTTGAGCGTTACTGGGATCCTTTGCAGTTATTCATGGTGACCTTCAGTAGCATATCAGTGCTGAGAGCCACTGGCTTATTATCATTTTAGTGGTTACTTTATTCTCCTAAAAGGGCTTAACTGGATATACTCTGGTGCTATTGGATTGGACTGTTCTTAAGGTAAAGTATTGTCTTGTCTACATGCCTTTCTGCCCCATCAGGCTTTCTAAATGTATTGTCAGCCTATAATAGAATGAATAGTTTATTTTCCAAAAGTGTGCTGCATTCAGTGGATGCTACTGTACTGATGGGTTCAATCCAGAGCTGTTTTAGAGCAGCGATTTTAATATGCCTCTTAAACATAAACACTAGTCTGTTGTTTGACTGTCCTCCACTGATCCTCTGGAAGAAATTGTGTTTGTTTGCATGTCCTACTTAAAACATAGCTTCACATTTTATCAAGTCTTAAAACTAAATTAATGTACGCGTATGTACATTGAAACAGTTATTGGACGCTGTAATTGTTTGTCCTGTCCTCCAAAGAGCTTCTGGGTAGCTGCGCTCAGGTGAGAAGTATGTAAATCAAGGCGGTGCTGAAAGCCCAAGATTGTGCAGTCAGCCCAGCAAGCTGAGTAAATAATGTAAACAGGCCTTGTTATTCCAGGTGGCAGTGTGGTGTAGGTGGGGGAGGAGACAGTCAGCATTTATGTTGCCAGGTGCTGATGTTATCACCGTCACACATATTCATGCATGATGTCATTTACTGTTAAACTGTGAGGCAAGGTTGGCAGATGTTGTCATGACTGGTTTCTAATGACTTTGCTTGTTAAATAGACCTTCAATTAAAAAAAGAAAAAAAAAAGTTGCTATGCTGATACTTTGAAAATGAAAAATTATAAAGCTAAACTAAAAGAAAAGGAATAAATTAAGTTTTAGAACTGCGATTCATTTCAATATAACCTTTATGACCTTTTATTATCACTGTCGGGCTGAGTAAAGAATACAAGATTAGATCTACTATTAGTGCACAGTGTTCATCCAGATCATTTATATTCATATGAACCAAAAACACATGATGCTAATAATACCTGCCAATGACTTGACTTGAAGATGCAACCAAATAATTAACTGTGATTTAAAAAAAAATACAAAAACTAATCTAAAACCAACAAATATTTGAAAATCAAAAAGTCAAATGGAGATCAGTTAAAAAATAATGTAAATCTTAAAGCCAAACAAATTAATTATATACGTCATTTGAATCATTCAATTATATTGAAAGAAGGCAATCTGTAATAAATAAATACATCCAGAAGTGATTACAAATAATATTTTATCTCTCAGCAGATCTGTTTAACTAAATATTTTTGTGGAAAACTGTTTTTTTTTGTTCAGTACTAATATTGTTGTGTTGTGATGGAAAAGAAGACCTGACAGGAGACTGACTTCGACAGGTGCAAGGACACACACACACACACACAACCACACACACACACACACACACGGCAGGGGACAACAGAACAGAGGGTGATGGTGATACTAGAAATAGCTCTTACCCTTGTTGAAGATCAGAGAGTAGAAAAAGTGTGTGTGGAGAGTGTGTGTGCATTGGATTGTTCAACCAGTCAGTTTTCTGTTTTGTTGAACAGTCAACTCTTCAGCAGCAGCTCCTTCCTCTGGGAATCTGGGTTTGGTTTAGCAGCAGTTTTCTCAGGGAACAGGTCAGTAGGGATCATTTTAGCGAGTAAATTCAGTGTGGTATCTTTGGCTACATTAGACCTAAAAAATGTTGGGTTTGGGGCGTGGGATGTTGCTTCACCTCAATATGATTCAATTTAATCGTAGCAGTATTACTCATAAATGTACTGCTTTGCTTGCTATAACGGTTTTGCCTGACACAGAAAAGAGATGGTATCAGTAGTTGGAGTGAATATACAGTGACGGGTAAAAGTTGAAACCATTAGCTTAGACCGAATTTAGTCTTTATTAAGACATAATATTGAAATTAAAGTAGATGTTTCATTATAATGGCTGACTATTGCAAGGTAGACCGAGAGATGAATTGTTTTTATTATTGTATTACTGTATTGTCTCACTGCATGTGATGAGTTACTTGAGTATTGTGGGATGAACTGTAATGGTAGTAAGAGACTGAGCAATAAGAAATTTAATAACAAAATGGAATGTGTTTTTCCTGTGACTTTAGTAGTTTGTGTTTTTACTCTCTGCACAAGCAGTGTGAGGAATTCTTATGCATGCGATTTGTGGGTGTTATAGCACACGGTAATGAAGCTCTGACATACTCAACGATGTATGCGTGTTTATGGAGTTGTCAGTGAATTTTTCATGTTTGTAGATGGCAGAAAACCACTACAGCTGACGGTTATGTTTTAAAAACAACTTTTCTCTTGAAGAAAAAACCCTGTTGTGTGTGTGTGTGTGTGTGTGTGTGTGTGTGTGTGTGTGTGTGTGTGTGTGTGTGTGTGTGTGTGTGTGTGTGTGTGTGTGTGTTGTGTTTTTTTTTTTTTTTTTTTTTTGTGTGTGTGTGTGTGTGTGTGTGTGTGTGTGTGTGTGTGTGTGGAGTTAAAGTGCTGTTTTTTTCCTCGTTTCCAGCACTATATTAGAGGAGGAGAAGCTCCAGCAGAAGGAGAGGAGCAGGATGGAGATGAGGAGACAGGTCACTGTTTCTTGGGACTCTGGAGGGACTGATGAAGCACCACCAAAAGTAAGGCACTACTACACCACATGTGTTTGTGTCTCTGTTTGTTTAAGTGCAACAGGTGTAGCAATAAAGAGCATCTGCTGTGTTTGTGCTGTTGACCCTGACCATTGCAAGTCCCATGCACTCTTTAGTTAGCCTCTCTGATATACTTTCATGTGGAGTTAGTGATATATTTTCTGTCGTCTACTTTGCTACATCACACATGATTCTAAGTGGCGACCATTAATATTAAGGCATTGAAATGATTCAACTAGTAACTGATTTGATTTAGTATTTCCTCTAAGGTTTGACTCTTTGGACGCACAAGACATCTGCCCTGTCAAAGTTGAATTATTGCTGAAGTCAGTTGTCATGTGGGGTTTTATAACTATGATAATAAAGTTCAAGACCAACAAATGTGTATGGGTTTTGCTCTTGAATCCAGGCTTTTCAAGGAGTGTCAGGTGCATGTAGCTTAGTCCCATATTATAGGAAGAAATGCCCTTATACAAAAATGTGCACATATAGGACCAATGAACATGTGACTTTAACTTTTGCACATGTAATAATTTGATTATTTTTATTTTCTGAAAAGCAGCTTTCCTGCAGTGGGCAGGTTAATGTTATATTAAAGGTCACATATTATGCAATTCCGTGTTTCTGTCATATCTACAATGTTATAATGTTGGATTTTCAAATAATGAGGTAAACGTATTTTAGACAAATCCCTGTGAGCTAAAACGTTCAGATTTCCAACTATTTTGAACACTCCGATTTGAACAGTTTTTTTCTACTCTCGGCTAAGTCTTAGGCAGCTCTAATGATTGGCCCTCTATGATTGGTCATCTGCTCCAAGTAGGCAGGACTGGAGTGTTTTTTCTATTTTCTTTTTGTTAACATTGTCCCATATAACTACATCCTAACGGCAGTAAACAATGTCACGTTGTTCTGCCAGTGTCGTTAAATTCTCCCCAATTCCAGGTCACATTACTCCGGAAACATTTTCTGTTAGTAGTATTAGGTTTAAAAGCCTTTATTTGCGTTTGCGTTTGCATTTTTGTCGGTAGAAAGTGCTGCTTCGTTCCCTACAATCTAACGTTAGCATACTGCTAACTATTAATTAGCTAGCTACATGCAAACGCAACATAGCTGTAATCTCAGCCAATGCTGGTCATTTCTCCCCACATTCCGGTCACTTTACTGCTGGGACATGTTCGGTTGTGTAATATTTGGTTTAGAAGCCTTTATTGGTGATTTTTCACGGGACAAAGTCCTGTTATATACTCCGTTGCAGTAGCTCCAGCTTCAACTAGTAAAACACGGAGCAGAGGCTCCGGACATTCCAGGAAACACGCTGGCCAATCAGAGCAGACTGGGCTTTTTCAGGAGGAGGGATTAAAGAGACAGGCGCCTTCTGCAGAGCGTCTCACAAAGAGGGTGAATACAGTTGCAGCAGCCATGGGCAGTAGGAGTGTTTTTGTTTAGTTTTTTTTTTTTTTTTAAACATTAAAGCATGTAAATAGAATAATCCGGAAAATGCTATATAATTAAAGGTCCCATGGCATGTAAATTTCACTTGGTGATTGGTGTAAACTGAGCCCTGGGTATCCTGCTCTGCCTTTGAGAAAATGAAAGCTCAGATGGGCCGATCTGGAATCTTGCTCCTTATGAGGTTATAAGGAGGAAGGTTACCTCCCCTTTTCTGCTTTGGCCGCCCAGAAAATTTGGCCCACCCATGAGAGAGAGACATCATGGCTTTCAAACAAGCAAAGTGGCAGTTGGTCAAGCGCCCCCACCCTCCCCTCCCCCCCCCCCTCTCCTCCTCATTAGCTACAGACACAGAAATGGCACATACTAAGAAAAGCTCTGGCTCTGGTGGCTGTAATTCTGCACCAAGGCTGAATTTCGGGAAAGAGACTTCAGATACAGTATTAGGGGACCACTAAGGTCTATATAAAAGCATCCAAAGAGCACCATGTCTTGGGAACTTTAAAGTCTAGTAGATTAGAACAAGGGAGACTTACTGGGTTTGTGTAATATGCATATATGCAAGCCCTTGAGCACATTTTATTTATTTATTTATTTTCCATTTTTTTATATAACATAAACTGCTCCCTTCAAATGTGTAAACATGGTGAAAATCATGAATAATTTGTTTTAACAAATATGAAATTACTTCTAAAATGGTTATTTTTACAAGTACGTAACCCCCACCCCCACTCCCACCTCCACTAGTACCATCCCAGCTTGTTGCCCCAGCTGCTGGCTGCTTCCCCCTCACTTACAGCCCCCCCCCCCCTCACCCATGCCCCTGCTGTTAGCATCTGTTAACTGCTTCTTTTGGTTACAACTAAAGCCATATGTCTTGAACAGTGTATATCAGATTTGTTATTTTAAGCCTTTAGTGATGCAGTTGTCCTATGCCTAATCTGAATTTCGTTGTAGGTATTAGTGAATGCTGCATTTGTTTCATTCATGTACAACAAAAGGAATTTAAATTGTAAAAGTCTTTTCACTACATATTTAGGTCTTCAGTCGCTGTATGGCTTTGGTTACAGTCGTGCATATTTTTGTCTGTGCTTTGGCTCATCCCTGTCTGTCTCACCTGTCTACGACACGTCTCTATCTCCTGTGATACCTTTTTATATTTCCATTTGTCCGTCCTCTACCTTTGTCCTTCTGTCTGCAGCTGTTCATCACTTCGCTCCACTACGCCCACCTTCCAGTCTGGATTGTTGTTATTCTCTTCCTTACCACCATCTTCCATTAACAAATTTTTTCATTTCTCTCCTATTTCCTTCCAATCTCATACACCCTCAATCTTCACCTTCATCAAACATCTCTTTAATTTAAAAAACTTTTTCACTCTTTCTCTCAGCACAACACTAAGTAATCCTAATCAAATCTTAAAAAATTTCTTTTTTAAAAAATATATCCCTACAGTCTCATGCTAACTTCTACTCTCCACCTTACACCAGGTCAGAGAGCCTGTCCAATGGCAGCTGCCCCCACAAGACAAATCCCCCGACTAACGGCCACCTGCTCTGTTCATCCCACCCAAAGTCAAACAAGTCACACTCCCATCCCGGGCTCTCCCCACTACTTTCCCAGTCTAGTCCTAACCTTAACTCTCTGCCCTGCAGTATGTCAAAAATTTGCCCCCACACCCTCCAAAACATCCAGCCCAAGTCTAATTCTAATCTTAAAACCCTTTTGTTGCGCAGCTTTCACCCTGGCTGCCAAACTAATCCCAGTACCTCACTACAACCTGACTCTGACCCCCAGCACCAACACCCTGCTGTGCTGTCATGTGGGAGGCCCTTGCTGGTCTCTCCTGCACCCCTCACACAGAGACTCCTCCCAATACCCTCTGCCTGCACTCTGTCCTCCACTCACCACCATCCACCCAGTCGAATGCCAAGCCTCCCTGTAACTACCAATGCACCTTTTCCCATCCCCTGCTCCGAAAGACACATGTCCAGACCCTTGAAGGCAGGTGGTGTACTGTTAAACTGCACTAAAGCTGTTGTTTTTTAATAACTAAAACAAACTTATGTGTTTTTGTCAAATTATAAGTTGCAATGTTTAGGATTGTAGTCCCTTTGATAAATGTCCAGGGGGATTTAAAAGGAAATTTCAGATTCGAAGATTTGTAATTCCAGATAAGATCAGCCAGTCTTGCACAAAAAAAACATATTGATTTTTGATCTATTGAGGCTAATGAATACATTGTGATAAGAAAAAATATGCCATTCAATAATTAAATTGCCACATACAATTAGCTCAATAGAAGAAAGTTTTAAGCTGTAAAATATTTTAGATTTTTATCAGCCCATGATAACTTATTATATTTATATATTAAATATTCATGACTAAAAAGGCAAGAATTGAAGTTCAGAATGAAAACATTCCTACGTATTATTTATTGAGAGTAACAGTTGTTGGCTTTCCTCACACCCACCATCCCTTTTCTTTTTGCATGCCCACCACATGGCAACCAAAGTTAAATAAGCCTAGTGTCGGCGAAAAATGTTGCAACTTTTTTTGATAAGTGGATTCACAAACTAAATCCAGTCTTTGAATCATTAATTATAACAGAGTGCAGTGATTTTTTGATACGATTCTTGTCAACACCAGTGACTGTAAATGAGCATGTTTATGCTTGGCATGCGTTATTTATGTTGGACATGCTGTTGAATGTCCTCTGTCATGATTGAATGTAGTTACAGGTATTTGTGTTTGCGTCAGGTATTGTGTTGATGTGTCCTCGGATAGTTGCACCCTATTTCTAGCCTCTTCTGGATGCCTGTTATAATCTGAAATACATTGGCTAACAGTCGGACCCATCTAACACACGTGGCACTTACTGTAGATACATTCTACAGTATATCATGAATTAGCCAGAAAAAGCAAATATTTACAGAATTCACAAAAAAAAAGAATCTGCTTTTAAATTACACTGGAATTCAAATGAGGTGGAATGAGATGAATAGGATGTTAAAAACATTTTTTACCTTTGGTCGAACCCAATATCTGGGTCTCAGCCATGTTCAAGAGGAAAGAGCTTCAATTGTAACATACAGTATAATTCAATATAATGCTATGGGTCTGCATCCTGTATTGAATACAGCCACATTTATTCATTCCATGTACTACTAAGCCTTGTAAGAATGTGTGAAGCCTAGGATTGAGACCGCTACTATAAATACATACAGAGCAAGCTAAAAGATCTGTTTCTACTTAAGCCTGTTTACACAGAGCTGGCCCTCTGTCACCTTGACCTAGCTGTTGGGTGCTGGCCAGTAGTTCTACACATGAACTTGTTTTGGTATGGTGACCCTGTGCGTTTAGTCCTACTACCACTGAGCTGTAATATCAGCCTACCTCATACCGTACATGGAGGCTTCTGCTAAGAATTATGACTTTCAATGCTTGGAAAGTGTTTAAAACATGAGTTGTTTGCTTGAAAATGCAGGCTTTCATGTAAAAAAATAAAAATACTGTTAAAATCAGAGATACTTTTGGCACCAGTGAGAAATCTCTGAAGGAAACAGGAGACAGAAACAGCTGTATAGGACATACTTGCCTTGAGTCTGTTTGGCTCTTAGCTGGACGACAGGTTACAAGTTAAATCTTCACAACAGCCAGAATGAATTCCTGTTTTAAGTCTGTTTTCACTGCAACAGACGGTGATAGATGAGTCTGTGTGGGAGTCAATGAGTTGTGCCCCAGAGTGATACACGGAGTAAAAAGAAAAGCTTAATTACACTGTGCCCCTCAACATACCTAAAATTCTTCATGGAGTTATGCCATGGTTACATGTTAGCAACAGAGGTATGTGCTCACAACAACAAGTTAATTTAAAAAAAGAATCCTTATTACAGTGTTTCCCAAATGTGCTGCCCTAAAATTGTTGCATTTTTAAATTGCACAATCTGCTTAAATGCTAAAGAAAATGAAAAAATGAATGTCAAATAGATGATAAATTATTAAAGTTGTATTGAAATTTTGTTTGTAAAGCTCCACTTTTCAAAGTTGTCACAAGTTGAAAACAATACCAGCGTTAAAAGCACAAACAGGTATTAAAGCTGTTTCTGCTCATGGCCTGCAGGTGGCACAAGTGTCAACATTGCATCAGCTTATTTCCTTTGCCAGTAGATGACACATCTGTTGGTGTAAACTGGTGCTGTTATTACTTGTTTTGCCTATCAGTGGCGAGCTTGGACGTGAGTCTCCTAGCACTACAGTACTGCAGTTGGACGACATTGACTGGGCCTATTTATTTATTTATTTGCCATTCATTCTTACATTGAAATATTCATCCAAACGTCTTCAGATAGTAACCAATGTATGTCTTATCCTGGTGTGACTATCCTGTCCCATTAATCTCACCTCCCATCCTGTCTGTCTGTCTTTTTAGCCTTGTGTTTATCTTTCCTTTTTTAAACTTGGTATTCCCCAGGAAACCTCCCTCTACATGGATTGGCTACCACGGGGCTGTGAATCTGTGTGGGGCAGATTTAAACTTCCAAGATATCATTTTATTCTTAAGGAACCCTGTGTCCTTACATGTTTGAGCGTGTTCACAACATGCTGTATGTTTCCCTCTCGGTCTGTCAGTCTCAGAGTTTTTCAAGCTCCTGTTTGTCTCGTCCTCAGTTTCTTTGTCTTGTCTGCTTCTCTTTGTCCTTCCTCCCTCCCTTCCTACTGTTTTTCCTTTTCTCTTTCCTTGTCTCCCTCCTTCCCCGTCTTTTTTTGCTGTCTGTTTCCCTCCCTGTGTGTCTTTGTGTCTGTCTTGCTGTCGGAGGTGTGGTCCAGAGAAAGCTACTATGAGAGACTGTGGAAGGTAGAGGTTACAACATTGTTGTGCTAGAAATGAGCTCTGTGTTAGAGAGGTTTAAATCATAAAGAGGGGAAACTGTTCATCAACTTTCAACAGCTTCATCACAACAAATCACCAGAAACCAAGAGACGAAACAAGGCTGTGGGTTCACCAAGCACTTCTGTTTTTAGCTACTAGTTCCCAGCAAAAGAAACCGAAAAGAATAGAGACGAGTAGCAGACTCACTCTCCTCTACTAAATTCTGTTCCTTTAGGCAGCAGCAGAAGCTCGGATTAAAAAGCTTATATAAATATTACACGCTTTATTTTTTCAACCTTTTCAACAGCAATACATCCTTTCTTTTCCAAATAAGAAAAAGCAAATGCTTGAAAGAGAGGTCTTTGGTGAACGTGCAGCCATAACACACTTATGTACACACCTGCATCACATCTGATCAGTGATCAGTAGTCCAGGAATATCACACAGTTTATTCCGGTCAATGTTTTGATTATAGGAACAGTAAGTTTGTGCCACTTCAACTAACAGCTTGCTGGACTTGCAGCCCAGTGGGTGTTCCCTGTTTTGATTGACAGCTAACCCAGCCACACAAACAGCTCTGAGGGGTTTGTGTGTTGATTGTCTGAATGACCCGGTGCCCGTCTTCTAACGTTTCAGTTTTTGGGAAAAAAAGATGAACAAGCATTGTAACTGTATTTTTATTTTCTGCCCCCTCTGTCTTGCTATTACTCAACCTCTGTTCATCTCTTCCTGCTATCTCTTTCTCTCTCGGTCTGTAGCCTAGTAGACCAGGCTATCCCAGTCCTCGCTCGAGTGAAGGCTTTTATCCCAGTCCCCAACATCCTGGACACTACCAGGTACGCAGACTAACTTAGCTGACTGCTCTTTTGCTGCTGTTGCAGCAGTTTGGGGTTGCAGAAAGACAAGACAGCTGTATTTGTATAGCACATTTCTTAGGATGGAGAGTGTTGACCTAACTGTATTTCACAAAGATAATATAAAGTGCTTTAAATAAAGAATTTGAACAGTAAATGGGAAATAAAGGGTATAAAATGTAAGCACAAATTAAAAGGAAAGATCATTTTGAGAGAAATGAAATTGATAAAAAAGGTGAAGATGTAATCAAACGAGAACTCATAACCGACTAACAGCGTGTCTTTTTCTCTGTCCTCCCTCCCTGGATCAGATGGCAGGGTACCCAGGCCCTCACACCCTCCCCTCGGTGCCCAGCGCCCTGTACCCCCCACCGGCTGCAATGCTGGACACACACCACGCGCACACACACCCCCGCCACCACGTCCACACACACTCGCACGCGCAGCACCTCCCCCATCCACATGGGCACGACATGGCACTATGGGGCTCTGCGATGGAGGTAGGAGACCAATTTTACACTCGCACATGTGCACACACAGGTGTTTCATGATAGAATGAAAACACACAGAATTATGCAAATTGTTATGCCGACGTCCATTCACACTCAGAATTCAAAATAATAATTAAAGTCTTCAAAAAAAAATGTTCAGGAGTTTATAGCACATAACTCAAGGCCTGCGGGCCAAACCCGGCCCCTTGCAGATTTAGATCCGGCCCGTATATCAATTTGGGTTCACAATCAATTTTGGCCCGCCTAGTTTTGCGCCAAACCAAATCACCGGAAAGTGTTTTTTTAAAACTGCAATTACCTGACATTCAAAGCAGAATATGGCAGATTTGCCGACTCTGAGACTCAGAAATTCCCCCAGACGCAGAGAGTTTTCATATTCAGGCTGTGAAACAGGTTGTTGTTGTTTGTATTATTGTTTTGCTTGATTTGCTAAATTCTATGATGGCTAAGGAACTCTTTTGATGACTTTTGTAGGACTTCATATCAACACAAATGCGACAAAAAGCGTACAAAAATGTCAGAAAAAGCAATAAATTTACAAAAAGGTGACAAATGTCTGAGAAAGCCACAAAAAAAACAAATCGGAAAAAAATGAGGAAAAAAGCTACCAAAATGTAAAAAAAAAAAAAGAATCGTGACATGCAGTAACAAAAGGACGTCAATAAACTCTACATGTCTGGCCCTTGGTGTGATTCTCTTTTTCCAGTGTGGACCTTAGTGAAAATGAGTTTGACACCCCTGGTTTATAGTGTCAAAATCTTGGATAAGTAAGTCCAACTCTGAGTTGTTAAATATTATTGAGAAAAATACATTTTGTTGGTTGGGGCTATTAGACCAAATCTGCCCACCTGCGAGAATTGTATTTGTTGCCTGGCAACTGACTAATCAACCTGTGAGGAAGTATTGTGAATGAAAGTACCACCTTCATAACCACTTTAGTCCACAAATTTACATTATTATCTAGATAACATTACATGTAGTTAAGTGTCCATCATCGAAGTTCAACCTCTCATCAGTCTTGTGTGTGTGTGTCTCCATCTGTGACTCTGTGTGTGTGTGTGTGTGTGTTTGTGTGTGTGTGTGTGTGTGTGTGTCCCTGTGTTGGTGTGCATGTCTGCTGCTATGCTCTTTTTTTTGTTGCATGCATGTATTTGTGTATGTGTTTGTTTATGTGTGTGTAGGACAGGGCAGTAGACATGCAGCAGTGTGTAGGCCAGCAGTGCCTGTTAATGGAGGAACAGCTGATGATACAACAACAGCAGATGGAGGAGGACCAGAGGTGGCTGGAGCAGGAGGAAAGGCTGCTGGTAACACACACAGCACGCTCATTGGAAATTGCACTCACAGACACAGTTAATACACATTTACTAAGGACGTAACGGTACATTTAACTTGATATTTATTTTATACACTGTACTCTGTTAGCAACATGATATTGCTACTGTGAAAATATATGCTACAAATCAAATATATTTGTATTTCAGTGGCAAGTAAACAAAGATTTGCTGACTATATTTCTGCAAGTAAAATAATAAGACAATTTGGATTTTTTACTGCTGCTTCAAATAAAATGTAAGATCAGTTTCATCCTAAACATAATTAAACAAGAGTGTACATACATATGTGCATAACCAGGGACATTTCACTGCAAAAAAAACGTAGAATATAGAGAACTAGCTAAATTTTTAAGACCCCTGAGTCCCTTTTTGTATGATTTTGTTGTGCATGTTATCGTTACCTGCAATGCAATGCTTTCTTGCTTAGTTCCCATCTTTGACTTGTCAGTCGTGTTGAAGTATTTTTATTTTAGTTCCATGATGCATGATTGTTGTGTTTTTGTAAATTTGTTAACGGACTCTCTGAAATACATCCTCCTAAAGGACAAACCCATATAAATACATTATAAATAATAAATGTAAATAAAATACTCGTGAATTAGATGTGTGAGCTAATTAGATCTTAAATCACTTCCACAGTCATTATTTGGATCAGACTTACAATTGCCGCAATGCTGATATTCGTCCTCAGCTGCATTATGTCTTAGGAAAACACTTAATATTCTGAACCTGGGTTCAAGCTTATTGAAGTGTACTATAGCAACATATTGGCAGCTTACCCCTTTTAAGGGTGACTGTCATGGTGATTCCGCTCTGACCTTCAATGATGGGTGAAACTGAAAGAAAGATTTTCTGGGATGCGTTAAGAACCACGTTATTTGGAAGTTATTAATATTAGTTATCTCCCTCCTGGGGTTTTATCTTTTTTTTTTCTCAATTGTTTGGATTTGATTAAATATATCATATGATTGATATAAACAGCACCAAAGTATTGTGACCTTACATAGTTGCTCTCTGCTTTTATCAGCTTCACATTTCTCCTAAATTGGAGCATTACATTTCTATTGGAGCCATAGCAACTTAAAGCTATAGTGCGTATTTTCTGTCGCCCCCATGAGGAATTCAAAGTAATGAAAACAAAACTGTTGGCGCGTCCACATGATACAATCCTTACTTGATCGCGCTGTCTGGGGTTTTAGCTCAAGAATTTGATTGTGTGCATGCATGTGTGCGCGTGCGCGCCTGTGTGTGTGAGTGTGAGTGTGAGAGAGAGTTTGTAGGCAGGTGTGGCCTGTGTGAATTCCAGGCTAATGAGAGGCTTAGACAATCTGACAGCCCAGTCAACAGACTGTCTTTGACCCACAACCACTAACTGACAACACACAAGATTACTGAAAAGCTGGGCAGGCATATATTTGTGTGTGTGAGTGTGCGTGTTGGAGGCTGGCTGGTTTTTATAACCCTGTCACTTCAGGGAGGGGCGAGAGAGGGGGGAGAAAGGCAGGAGAAAACAGAATGGTTTGGGAAAGAAGGGTAGACATGCTCACACACTGACGGCTCGTTGGCAGCATGCTCCATCCCTCCTCCCTTCTCCTCCTCTCCTTCCCTCTCTCCATGCGTCAGAGTCAGATACAGTATAAGTGTGCTGGAGGCAGGAAGTTGAGTTGAGTCTGAATTCTTGTCTTGATGAAACTGTTTGCACAGAGTAGTAGAAAGACGGGCAGGCAGACAGACAGGAAAACACTCAGTCGTAGGGGCAGATAGACTATAGAGAGAGATACAATAAGATCAGAGCCAGATAGCAAAACGGACACAACATCTCAGACAACTCGGGACACAAAAGGTTCATCAGACAACTTTGATGAACTCAGTGGCAATGCTGGTCTTCAAGTCCTGTATTGGAAAACTGGTAGGCATTGATGGGTGTGAGCGTTGTATGTGTAGAGGTGTTTTTTATTTTGGCGTTGTTTGTGGATGTTTTTGCAGTGGCAGTGTTATTTGGGGTTTAAATGTCCATCTGAAAAAGTTGTGCTTATATTGGAAAAAAGTTTGTTTGTGTGTAGTAATACAAGTCCTGCACTTCTGGATCATGCAGCTTTGTACAGTGCGTTCCTGTTTTTATTTGAAGTCTTGTGCAGGGAGACTGTGTTTGGATGCAAGATTCTTTGTGTGAGCTTCACTGCTGTGATTCACTCATTCATTTCCTCATTCACATAATCATTGCAAGATTTAGGATTAAACTTAGATTTGGAGAATTGGAGTCACTTTCACCTAGTACGAATCGGATCAGAGTAGAAACTACATGGTGCAGTAAAATGGCTGTAAAAGATGATCATTTAAATCCAAAAATTGTAATCCGTAAATCTACTGGTTTAAGTGACCGAGTTTGCACCAGTCTTACCACAGCATGAGATATAGAACTGATGGCATGCCATGAAAGGCAATTTGTCTCAGTGAATATCCCAGTAATCAAAAGTCCAAACAGAAAAGCAATGTGACTTACTGTTCACTGGAAAAACAATTGCAAACATGTTGCATAACTGTGAAGACAGAACTACAAAAGCAAATTTAATTGAAGTGTGTGTGTGTGTGTGTGTGTGTGTGTGTGTGTGTGTGTGTGTGTGTGTGTGTGTGTGTGTGTGTGTGTGTGTGTGTGTGTGTGTGTGTGTGTGTGTGTGTGTGTTTAGAAACCAGACTCTAGAAGTTCTAGAGGGAGTCTGGACAGAGAAGACGGTGGACTCCAACCACCGGTGAGTTACTTTCTACAGATGTTTTCTGCCTTCATCCATCCCACTGTTTGTTGGTGTTATTCATGCATGCAGCAGGACGATAACAGCGGTTCACAGGCTGCGTAAAGAAATACATTTTGACAAGAAAAAGTTGATGTATTTCTCTTGAATGAACTGTACTTCACATCGCCTCTCATGACCATTTTCCACTCCCACGGCATTAGAAAGGGAAGTTATTTTTCTGGCCTGTTTGTGTTTTTAAGAGAGGAGGATGTCTGATAAAGACGAATGTTGACGGAAGTCCACATTCTGGTTGGACTCACTGCAACTGGCTGCAGCATGTGTTTGTTTTGATTAGTTGCTGAGGGGATTGATCCAGGGACAGGAAGTGACCTGTCAGGGGTGGGCTCAGAAACAAGGGGTCAATGGATTCCCACAACATCGGCAGTTATTATTAGAGCACTGTTGCAAAAAAGGAAGTCGCCATCTTTATTTATCTGCCTCTCCCCAGTGAATATCTCACATTCAGAGCTGCAACAGTTTGTTGATTAGTTGATTGAAAGAAGCAACAATTTTTAAATAATAGTTTAAGTCATTTTTCAAGCAATAACGTGAAACGTTCCCATGTTTCAACTTTCTCAAATGTGAGTAATAGCTGCTTTCTTTGTCTTGAAGCGTCACCTTTTGGTTTAGAAAAATTGCGACCGGCATTATTCACTATCTCTATCTACTATCTAAACAGTGGTTTAATTGAGAACTTAATCGTCAGATTAATCAAAAATAATCATTAGCTACAGCCCTTGTCATATGAATATGTACAAACCAACCTTGCTACAATATGAGTGTCTGTGAAAGAAGACCTTTCTTGGCTTAGGAGAGCTCACCACATCATTTTTTTACTACGTACTGTAATGTTTTTCTCTTAAATCCTTTCTGGGATAAAATTTCTTCTCCTCAAACTAAATTACAGTATGTTGTTGATCAGAGCTTCGGTGTAACTTCATCCCAAAGCTGGAATCTCAAGAGCCAAATGCACTCGCAGAGGTGTATGTTGATGTCTGTTATGTTCTTGATGCCACCAGAAGCAGAATTTGAAGTTGCCATAGGACAGATATTTCTGTCTCTGTAATTCATCTCTCTGCTTGTCCTCCTCCCAATGAATGGCTGTGGTTTGTGGTGGTAAAATCTCCCGTGTGTGTGTGTGTGTGTGTGTGTGTGTGTGTGTGTGTGTGTGTGTGTGTGTGTGTGTGTGTGTGTGTGTGTGTGTGTGTGTGTGTGTGTGTGTGTGTGTGTGTGTGTGTGTGTGTGTGTGTGTGTGTGTGTGTGTGTGTGTGTGTGTGTGTGTGTGTGCGTGCGCGGTAGAGTATTTTTGGGTGTTGGTGGTTGTCAGTCCACAACACTATGATGGCTTTCAAAGCATTATGTACTGTTTTCTCACACAGGAAAAAACAACAAAGATTGAGTAATAATAAAACAAAGTAAATATATAACATGTCTGGCACCACTTGAGAGTTTTGTGGCATCATTTTATGATCACAACCATCAAATCATAAAGACATGCTGCAGCGTTTTATCTGGTTTTTGAAAGGGTAGCACTAACAAAGGAAGTGCTTTTTTTTTTTCTTATCCCTGTGTAGCCAGACAGAATAGTTTTGTTAACATTAGTAACACAGTGCTCGACCACACACCGCTGAAAACAGAAACCTCTCCTCGACCGGAGACGACAGTGAACTCGCTGTGTTTTACAAATTGAGAAGGCGTGTCTTGTGACAGGTAAATTAAATTGGATTCCCGACTTTTTTCAGAACCGGCTGGTGATTTTTGCCTGTGAAGTTCTCATTTCCTGTGAAGCTTCTGATCATGTGTGTGTGATTGAGTACTTGTTAACCCAATGTTTTGCTGTTTGTTTGTTTGTGCAGACAGGAAACCAGCACATATACCAGCCCGTGGGCAAGCCAGGTAATAGACATGCCCTGTAACCCTCTGTAATTACACACAACCACAATTGTTTTATTCTCTCTTCTCTTTCTGTGTCTTCATCTCCCAAAGTATGCCATTCCCACATATACCATTACATAGCTGTGTTTAGCTCTAACTAACCCTCTGTATACAGATGACATATCTCCCGCTACCAGCAGATAGTGTCAGTCTGTGTGTGTCAGTGTCTGCTTGCAGAGTTTACAGTCTGATGCCACAATATGACACATCTGATTGTGAACTCTGGAGCCTGTTGGCCTGCCAGTGAGCAAACCAACCTCTGTTTATATGGACTCAGACGGCATGTCATGCTCAATATGTTGTGTGTGTGTGTGTGTGTGTGTGTGTGTGTGTGTGTGTGTGTGTGTGTGTGTGTGTGTGTGTGTGTGTGTGTGTGTGTGTGTGTGTGTGTGTGTGTGTGGTGTGTGTGTGTGTGTGTGTGTGTGTGTGTGTGTGCTCGGAGCGTGAATATACCCGCCGTGCAAGCAGTCAAATACAGAGAAAATAGAAAAGCATTCATCTTAAAATAGTTTGGGAGATTTTCAAGGACAGTTTTTTTTGTTTTTTTTTCCATGTACTCACAACCTTTTTTTCCTTCTGTTTTCACTATTGAATTGTTTTTTGTCATGTAAAGCTGAAACAATTATCTAATTAGTCAATTTAGAGAGAAGTAATTGGCAACAATTTTTTGATAATGGTTTAATCAAGCAATAATGCCAAACTGTCTCTCAAATGTGAGGATTCACAAATGGGCTGTGTTTTATATCATTTTGGACTGTTGGACAGACATAACCAGACTTTAATGATGTCACTTTCTTATAGACTTAACTATTTATCGATAATGAAAATAATCTTTAATCGGATGTTGATACTGATATGAACTACATCAGTTGCTGCCGGGGTACAGTACGAGTAAGAGCTGTGGAAGAATGTTAAAGTACAATTTTTCTAGAACTTGTATGTATGAGACTGTAAAACTGCGAGGAGACATAGTTTTTCACTTTTATATGTTGTTTACTGCAGAGCATGCAGCTCCCCCAAAGAAACCCCCTCGACCTGGGGCCCAGAGCCAAGTGGGCAGTCTGGCCTGTCTGAACACTGGAGATAGTTACAACGATGGAGTCAAGGTACACAGACACACACTGATACAGTTACACACACACACACACACAAACCCAAATCAAAAATACACAGAAGCAACCAATACCTATAAACACACAGACAAAGACAAGGATGCATTGACCAAATACATAGGTTGCATGTTTTAAATGCTTTAATATTTTCCATGTATCTTCTTTTCTTTTGGCTGCTCCCTCTCTCTTCCTCCTCCTCCTCCTCCTCCTCCTGCCTTACTGTGTGACCTGTAGCCCTGGCGGGTAAGCAGCACACTGTCTGTGTGTGTTTAATGTGCGTCTTGTCTGCTAGTTGATCACACCTAGATTGATTTGATTCCTTCTTCCATCAGTTCTTTGATTTCTCTGTCCAATAAATCAAATTCTGCATTGTTTTCACATAAACACATTTATTTCATTTGTTGTAGATACCGTTCAGGTTTCTACGGTCTTTTTCCGTCAACACTAACATCCAAATCTACATAGTTATGTATGTTGTCTTATACTTACAGTATTTAACCCTCTGTCATACTGGAAATTATTTTACTTTAATCACTAGAAAACAGTTTGAACTAATTATGCACTAATCATGCCACTTTCTAAGCTAGAGTGAAAAACCTGGTCAGAATATGTGCGAAATATATTTGATAAACAGAAGAGGGATTCCTCCTCTGTTGCTATTTGTAGTTTTGCCTCATCTTAATGATAGAGATGTCATGTTAAGAACTTTGAGCCAGATTTATGATTTGTGATTTTTAACAATACAAACTCAATTTAACTTCCTTTTAATGTCAAACACAATCGGTCTTAAAATCGCCACAGTAGAACCAGCTAGTTTTTTTTAAGTAGCTGACCATAATGTGTACAAGGTTCAGAACTCTAGGGTTTTGACATCAGGGCGTGACTGCGACTTATTTCGCAAACATGATTTCTCACTGGAGGGAGGAGTGGGCACAGGGTGATCGAGAGGAGGTACAATTTTCTTTTTTTAAAGATTATTTTTTGGGCTTCTTCTGCCTTTATTTGATAGGACAGCTAGGTGAGAAAGGGGAGAGAGAGAGGGGGAAGACATGCAGGAAATCGTCACAGGTCGGATTCGAACCCTGGATCTCTGCGTCGAGGCATAAACCTCTCAGTATATGTGCGCCTGCTCTACCCACTGAGCCAACCTGGCCACAGAGAGGAGGTACAATTATGTAGAAAAACATGTTTAGGATTACATTTTGTAGTGCTGAAAAGCTAATTTAGTAGCAGAGACTGATTTAAAGAAGCCAAGTGTTAGTCTTTGTAATCACAATTTAAGAATTGAAGTGACATGATTATATCTATTTATACTTAGTGTCCACTATATTAAAGGGTGCTATTTTATACTAGTGTTCTGCTGCCATCTAGTGGCCGGAATAGAGAACTGCACATGTTGTGTCATAAAGCTAAATAACCTTTCCACATTCATTAATTCATTCATTCCCTGGCTTAATTATTAAGCTACTAATTTACCTGTATGCCAGTTTGTTCTTTGTAAGGTTACAGCGCTCAGCTTATCTTCTTCATCTCCAACTGTTTATCTATTCAGCTATTTAAAAAAGGCAGTCTTGTGTGTTTCACTTTCCACCACCAGATGCACAGACGGTCAGAAGCTCCTTAGTTAAAGTGATGGTTCGGAGTAATTTCACCCTAGGGTCCTTTGCACCATGACGTCGAGCCAAACACCCCCCCAGAAGCTTTTTTCACCTGGGTCTAACATTGGGAGAGTTAGCTAGAGTAGCGTTAGCCGCTGAATTGCTTAGCGCAGAGGCTAATGGATCCGAAGTGTCTCTTAACATTACCCCACTAATAATGCCCGAAATGATACCCAAACGTCTACAGTAGTAAAAATAGGTTATGCACTCATAAAACGATGGATTGTAAAGTTTGTAAGTACATCAGAAGGTTGTGTAAATAACACTTGCCTGATGGCTTCTGCTCTTTTGCTGTTGTTGTTGCTGCTGTAAGAGTACTTAGGGACATCTACAAATTACAACAACCGAAAAGAGATGCAAACAAAAATATTTTTAATTTAACTTATTTTTTAAAGTAAGTGCTGTAGTATAACTAGCAGGAGACAAGTAATAATTGAAGTAAGTTTGGAGACATTACCTTATTTAATCATTAAATTAATAAATATTTTTGTTGCATCTCTTTTCGGTGTTGTAATTTGTAGATGTCCCTATGCACTCTTACTGCCCGGTAGTAACAGCAGCAGCAGCAGCAGCGAGCAGAAGCCAGCAGGCAAGTGTTATTTACATAAACTTCTGGTGTACTTACAAATTTTACAATCCATCGTTTTATGAGTGCATAACCTATTTGTACTACTGTAGACGTTTGGTATCATTTCGGGCATTATTAGTGGGGTAATGTTAAGAGACACTTCGGATCCATTAGCCTCTGCGCTAAGCAATTCAGCGGCTAACGCTACTCTACGCTAACTCTCCCAATGTTAGACCCAGGTGAAAAAAGCTTCTGGGGGGGTGTTTGGCTCGACGTCATGGTGCAAAGGACCCTAGGGTGAAATTACTCCGAACCATCACTTTAAGCAAAGGCATGTTTCATGTACATCTCTATAATCATACATAATTTGTACACAGGCTCATATTTTTCGTCAACATTATCCCAACTTGTTTTCTGCGTGTCATTGTCGGGTCTCACTGCCCAGCCCCCCGCCCCTCCCCAGACGTCTAGGTCTTTGTTCAGTCAGGCAGCTTTGTCACTCATTGCTTTCTCTGTGCTCTCATGGTTCAGCTGCAGCCCCAAGAGATAAGCCCGCCCCCCACCGCCAATCTGGATCGCTCCAACGACAAGGTGTACGAGAACGTGACCGGATTGGTCAAAGCTGTGATTGAGATGTCGAGCAAGATTCAGCCAGCTCCTCCAGAGGAATACGTTCCCATGGTCAAGGTAACCGAGCACAGTTCATCTCACTCCTCATCCTTCTTTCTCAGAGGCTCTCTGAGTTTTCAGTTTTCCTCTCTTGAGCTGCAAACTTGACCTCATAACTTGAAAGCATTACACAGATTATTGTTATCTGTTTATACAGTTTTATGTGACACCCTGTTTTAAATAAATGACACACAGCACAGCTCTTCAGAGGGCTGGATGTTGATACTTATACTTCCCAATGAATACTTTGGGATACATCGGTTAACAAGACTACAGATCTGACCTTATAACCTCACTAGGTGTTGCTTTTAATTATGGGGATTTAGTAATTGAGATCTCCTCATGAGTCCCATTTGGCTTTTACTTAGGTTTTATACAGTAAACAGTTTTTTCTTTTTAAACTCTGTTCATAATTTATTTCCTAAACTTCCTTTTTGTTATGTATACTTTTGAACCTCCTCTAAGCAATACTGTCTGTCTGTCTGTCTGTCTGTCTGTCTGTGTTTCAGGATGTGGGTCTGGCATTGAGGACATTATTGGCCACAGTGGATGAGACTCTACCACAACTTCCAGCCAGTACACACAGAGAGGTAATAACACTCACAAGAGTAGTGTGGAATAAATGTTGCTAATTTTGAATCACACTAGTATCGCTTTGTATTTAACCAGATTGATATTTAATGCTCCGGTTTTCTTCAACAGATCGAGATGGCACAGAAACTTCTGAACTCTGACTTGGCAGAGCTGATTGGGAAGATGAAGTTAGCCCAACAATACGTGATGACCAGGTAGGTGTAAATAAATAATAGTTTCAGTGCCTTACATTGGAAGACATCATGACATTTCCACGTGATAGACACCTACCTTACTAACTATTATTTAATTCTAATTATTGTATTTATCTAGTGGATGCAGTCATTCAAAGAGTGCATTATTATTCTATTTCAGGACACTAATACATTCAGTTAAAGTGCTCATATTATGCTTTTTGGCTTTTTCCCTTTCCTTCATTGTGTTATATATCTTTTTTTGTGCATGTTATAGGTTTACAAAGTGAAAAGCCCAAAGTCCACCCCAAAGGGACTTACCATCTAAAAAAAAATTTTAACCATTTTTTTTTTTTTTTTTCTCCCTCCTCTTCTTTCTTCTTTTTTTTTTTTTTCAAGAAAGACACTGTTCATAAACTGTAGCAACAAAACAGCTTGTTTAGTCCACCTTTTTCTCCTTTTTTTAAACATTTTAATATTCCCCCTCCCCCCAACCACCCCCCCCCCCCCCCCCCACTTTTTTTTTTTAAAACCCTTTTCCCTTTTTTTTTCTTATTTTACACCTCAAAAAAAAAAAAAAAAAAGAAGAAACTCTTTTTTTTAAAAAAAAAAAAACTCTTATATTCAACACACAGGGTGAAAAGAGGAGCTGCAGCAATGTGCAGTATGACAAAAAGATGGTGTTTTTTGAAAATTAAACCATGTAAACCTATTCTGGTACAACCTCTAAATCTAAATACAATTATGAACCTGAAAATGAGCATAATATGAGCACTTTAAAGACAAAAATAATATTTGGTCAGGGTTTGGAAAGAGACAGAGGAACATTTTCCAGCTGTCTGCCAATAATGCTGTCACAGGGGGGGCGCCAAAGTCAGAATTTCTAAAACTATATACTATATCGACGACGTTTTATTGTTCCGGTGCCGCTGGAGGTGCCACCGGAGGTTCCGCCGGATGCCCCTCATTTTTGGCCGGATGTCCCTCACTTTCCGCTTTCTTTGTGTTGGCATTTTTAATTCGAACTCCGGTTGATTCGGGAAAACATCCTCCGAGCTAGAACTGAATCAACTGAATCAAATTATATTAATCTTTTTTGAGTAAAATTCTCATCACACACTCGACAGCCATTTTAATTCCAGAGCTCGCCTACGTATGTGCACATTTTCCACCAAAACAAGTTCCTTCCTCCTAGACGATTGTGATTGTTTTGAAGAAATGCCAATAAATCAGAGCACCTTTTTCTCTGTTGTGTGAACTAGCCAGACCTTCCTCCGCAGCGCTGTGGAGAGAGGTCTGGCAATGTGTGAATAAGTAGTTGCTTTATTATTGTCCTACTCATCTCACTCACTCATGTATCCACTAAGTGATGTATGTGTGTATGTTTTGTTGCTCTGTCCCAGTCTCCAGCAGGACTATAAGAAGCAGATGTTGACAGCGGCTCACGCTCTTGCAGTTGATGCCAAGAACCTGTTAGATGTCATCGACCAATCACGGCTCAAGATGATGTCCCAGTCCCGCCCGCACTAGCCCCACGACAGCTGAGCTGACCAACAGGAACTGGTCTGTTATTTGAGAGACAGCATCATTCTGGATACTGTGGATAAAAGTGACGTCATGATATATGAGAGTTATCGGAGCTGACTGCTTTATATCAAAGGAGCAAACCGCAGCTCTGCTACTTTGACAACAGTCCGTGAAGAATCATTAGATGTTGAATCCTGTGTAAGCTGAGGTCGCCTCTCCACCACTGTGACTTTTCGTAATACAAGAGCAGAGCAAAAACACTTTCTGAATCAGGGACTTGGCAGCTTCACCCTCTTTGGACTGTAATATAATGATGAGAGGAGGGAAAGCGAAGAGGAGGAGGAGGAGGAGTGATGATTTTCAAACTGTGGGTCAGGACCCGAGAGGATCATTGGGTCCTAGACTTAAAAGGTTTAGAAACCTCCAACAGAAACACTATCATGGGAGCAATTGGATCTGGAACTGTTGCCATCGGGTGGATTACTCTTTTTAAGCATAGCCATCAGAACCTGATCATACTGCGTTTGATCTGCAACATACCTGCATGAAACCTCACCGTAGGAATGGACTGAGATGTCAGCCAGCAGCCATGTCAGTTGTTGATATCGTGTGTTGTGAGCCCCAGGATGTGAACGTTCTCCTCTGCTGAATACCTCCACATCACCATGGATTCTTTTAAATTGGCAGATGAAACCACATGGTATCCTATTCAGCTCTGGTCAAATGTGGTGCTTCAACAAGGGACGTTCACAGTAAAGAGAAGCAGCGTCCCATCACTCTTCCCATTTCTCCTTTTCCATTCATTCCCGTTCTCCCTCCGTCTCACCAGGTTTTATTTATAGACTCAGAAATTGCAGAGGAGGAGACGGAGGGAGAGACGGGTATTAAAACTTGAGGACAGTCTAGCGCCGGTCTGCTGCCTGAAGAATGAACACACTTTTCTCGTCTCTTCACTGACTCACTCACTCACTTTGTTTTCCTTTTGTTCTCACTGTTCGTCTCCTTCTTGACGTCTTCCTCAGCTCTTCTCTGAGCCGGTTTTAAAGACTCCAAATGTGAAGAATCCAACTCTGTCTGGGTAAACACCGCAGATAGGAAACTCCCTACTCGCACTCAATTTACTTTTTTTATCGGCTGGCTCCATGTTTTTTGTGTTGTTTCAGCAGTCACAATCTTCTTCCTCTTTACTGAAAACTGTTTGTAACTTGGAATACAAGCAAATATTCAATCCCAGCATTGACAAAAAAAACAAACAGAAGGTACATTTTGAGAATTCAGTCGGGGTGACTGGACGCTCCTATTTGTCCCAGAGGAAGAGAGAACATCATGTCTCAGACTGGTCACTGAGCTTGACTGAAGCATTTCTGTGAGGACAGTGTCTCCTCTCTCCCTTGTTTTTCCTCACCTACAGTCCCAATATCGTGAAGTTGTTCCTAATACGGTAAAATGGTGCCACACCTTTAACTGTCACCCAGCGGTGTCTTAAAGTGAATTTACTGGGGACACAAACCTCACAACTGGAACCTCTGTGCTTTGAGTCTCAGTTTCTGTCAGGTGTAACTCTTTAAATGTGTCCCTCCTAGCAACAGTCCCCAGGGAAACAAACAAACAAACACACACACACACACACACACATGAAATGTGGAGCCACATGAGTGGAACTTGTCTTGCAGACACAAAACACTGAACTGAAAATACAGCAGATCACACGTGTCTTTGTTAATAGTGACCCCCACATGACATACTGCTATATGAAATATACTGGTGGTTGTTCTAGTATAGCATGATATACTGGTATGGAAAAGAGCATATTTGCACAGCACCAAATTAAAAATCGTAACTTTTTTTTAACCCTATTTTACCCAGACTTGATTTCCAGGTTTAGCCAGCAACGAAACTCTCAAATATCTGGGTTTTTTAGGGATAAAAAAAAAAAAGTTGGGAAAAAAAAACAATCTATTTTATCGTTGCGTAAATCTGCTCATGTTAGTATATTGTAAGTTATACTGGTGTGAATCACTGGTGAATTGTACATAAGTAGTACTAGTAAACACTGGTTTTTATTTTGTCTTCTGGGCTAAATCAGCCATCTTGTCAAATAGGAGGAGAAAAAAAAATCAATGAAATAAAAATGATGAAATGGAAATTAGATTGTCCACATTCTTATCTATGATAGAGATTTATTTGAAAGCATTTCATTTCAGGTTTTATATCTCAAGAATCAAGCTACAGAGTTTGTATTTAATGTTGTAGAAAACAAGCAGAAAAACGCCAAAATTTGAAAGTAGAGGGAGACTTCTTCCTGCAGCCCTCCCTCTCCCCTCTCTGTCACCTGGGCATATGCATGTACAGAACAGCCAATAGGAACGCTCTCTCTTTCTAAAATGACCTGAACAACTGCAAAAATAAATGACCTACCACTGCTTTAATGTTGGCGTGGGGGAGGCTCCCTGCTGTGATACATTTTGTATTTAAATTACAATTTATTTTCAATAAGCACTACATTTAAGTTCTACAGTTACTCTCCTATCAACTACTTTCACTTGTCTTCAGACCATCAACTTCAAAGAGACAGATTTTAATCCACTATACAAGTTTTCCTGGTTTCAAAGTCTCAGGGCTAGATTTACTAACACTAGCGCAGTTTGCGCTGCGTCCGTTTATGAGAGTTCGGTAATAGCGCACGCTATGCTTCCACAGTTTGCGTAGTATTTATCAACCCTGACACCCATCAGGCAATCAGCGTCTTTCTCCGCCCACTACACCGTAAATTGCGCTGTAGCAAAGCGGTACTTGTGCTATTATATGGCTGAGTGCAGACTGCGATATTCCCACTGCTGATGCTATGACTGTTTGAAATGATCCTGATGCCAATATTTGTAATGTAGCGAGGAGTTTAACAACTGCTGGAATGGGATGTGAACGCTGAGTGGGAGATTCAATTTCATCTTTGATTTCTTCCAGTAACTCTAATATTGCATGTCTGCTTGATCTGTAACGCTAAATGATGTTGTGTTCACTGACAAAGTGTGATTCTTCTGTTAAAAATATTTTCAGCCTCGCCTATGTCTTCGTCTTGCTCAAATTGCTGTTACCATTTCACCAGCGGCATAAAGGTCTACGAGGAAACTCGATTGCGGCTGGTTTAGACCTGCTTTTAAGAGGCGGAGAATTTCCCCCGCAGAATAGAGGCGCGCTCTTACTGACAGTCTTTGTAAATACCACGGAATATATAATTAGGTGCACTTTGCGCTTATCCTCCCACCTTTTGGGTGGAACTCCCACTTTCCCCACGACCCTCCCAACGAACGCATATTGAAAAGCCATTGTCTGCCTTACGCTCTGTGGCAGACAATCTGCGATTTTACCCAAGTGCGCCCTGTTTGTAAATAGCCCGCATCGGTTACGTCCGTCTTTGCGACCAATTAGCGCCTGGAAACAGGCGCAAACGGCTTGATAAATCTAGCCCTCAATGTTCTATCTGGAATAGAAAGTATTTGAAGTCTCTAAGCCAAAAAATTAGAGTTCAGTGATTTTGGTCATCCCCTGTTTGTGTCAACCATACATATAAAACAGTAGATGTGACATGACATCATCTTACCTGGGTACTATTTACAATTGCCACCTATGGACCGCTTTATTATCAGCTGTGCAGCACCGATTGCTTTACCAAAAGGACCAAAGTGACTAGGGAGGCTGGCATCACTTTCCACTGTTTTGTAGCTATGGTGTCAACACCCTTCCCACAAAAATTCAAAAAATTGACAAATGTAAAGGTGTATATAGGCAGGTCATACTGCTGTTTATATTATGATACATTTAAACCCTCTAAAGTTGTTTTAGGCTGTAGTTTGGGTCACATCCTACGCACCTGGCCGACATAGAGGTGTGCCAAAAAGCTTTCCTAAGTTAGGCTGTAGTTTGGACAATCCATTAAAATAATCAAGCATAGTACAGCAGGAATTGAACAGTATTTAAGAACCTGAGATTTTAAAGGAAATACAAGTCCAAGAACAGTGCTAAAAAACCTGCGTTCAGTGAGAGTCAAAGCCATAATGTATTATCTGTGAGGGCATTTTTAACATAACATCATAACAATCAGCATTCACATAGAACCGCCACAGGAAGGTCAGTGTCCTGTTAATATTTTAATCTCATACTTGTGTATACATACAATAGTATTAATACTCTGTATGTGTCTCCAACAGAATTACAGAGCAAAACGGTCTTTACATGATACAATATATTACATAATATTAGTCTGTTAAGTTACATTTAGAGACAGCATTGGTACATCTCACTGACCTCAGTGCGACAGCAGTAATAATACACCTACAGTCAAAAGCACCAGTGTTGTGTGTATGTGAACAGACTCGGCTCCACTGAAGTTACACAAGTTAAAGCTGTTGCAGCAGTTCACGATGTTTCCGTTACCGTTTGAGTCGACTGATGCGGCTGCGGCAGCTCCATTGCATGTGGCCTGACTGGCACACGACTTCACTATGGCTTTCTCAAAGCCTGAGCCACACACATACACACACACACACACAGACACACAGACACAGAGAGAGAGAGAGAGGCAGCAGTGTATTGGCGTGAGTTATTTTGGACTGAAATCCTGTTTCCCCACATTTAAAGACTGCACAGTGCCTTAGTCATTACCTCAGCTGTAATGACTCTCCAATAATACGAGACCTACTTTAGAGATGCATTTAGATTCAATAAGACATCTTATATAAATACTGGATCCCAAAAATCTGCAGTTCTTTAACACGGTTGACCAGAGATATGACCTGATATTGTGTTTTCATTGTTACCTAAAATGTCGATGGCGGTCATGCACGTGTCCAGTGGCGGCTGACATGTCTGAGTGTTGTTGTTACTGTTGCATTGTGCATTGGTGGGAGAAGAACTGCACACGTAGCAATCCAATGACAGCACTTCAGGCAAAAACAGAGAAACATGATTTAAAGTTAGATTAAAAAAAAAAAATGAGATCAATTGCAAGGCATTAAAAGCATGATTTAAATAAAGTTTTTAAATCCATTCATAGAAGTTCTGTGAAGGCCTAAGCCAAAAAAAACAGTATTCACATTTTAACATCAAGTTGGTCTTTTGCTATGGTTGGTTATTGATGGTTACTGTAGGTTTATATCCCTACACCTGATTATAGGAGGGGTCAGGGGAAGGGTCTTTCCTCGTTTATTTCTTCACTCGTCATGATGTTTTGTTTTAGTTTTTTCAGAGAATGTGAGAATCCTAATGAAGTTAGACGTAAGCTCTGAGTTGCCTGGGTCTGCTCGAGAACATATTTCGGGAATTGGTATTAAAAACCATAAGAGAGTAGAATAGAATTAACTTGACTGAAATTGGATCTGCTAGTCTTTGTAGTCTTTGTGACAGGAATGCATTCTGAGAATGACACACGAAAGATGAATACAGGGTTGTTCCTTCTCCAACAGTGCAAGCATAGGGAGTCAAAATAAGGCTCCTGATTGTCTGCTACTAGATTATATGACAGACTGGGACTTATTCGATATTTTCAGTCTTGACTATAGAAGAAGAACATTCTAGAACTACAGAAGTATTTATGTACACAAAAAGTCCAACAAACAAGAAAGACAGCTGCTCCCAGACGGCATCGTCCAAACTTGTCAGACTTCTTTAATAATTAAACGTATTAGAAAGGAGGCTACATATTGTTCCTCTCATTCAGGTTATTCTGCTCTCATGTCATCACAATAAACATATGCACATCTATAAACCCAAAGGTAGAAACTAGACATACTAGGATATTATTAAAATATTTATTATTTCTGTATTGCCCACAGTTACCAAATCTTAAATTACACTTTTATGTTAGTTACATATTTCCAGTCCTACTACAGCCACTGGAGGCCATGGTAAGAATGCCTAACCATCTGACACAATTACATTTTTAATCAGTTATTAATAAAATAAAGAAAGATCAGTATTAATTTTTCCTCAGCGACACAGCCACCCTGATAATAAACGCCCTCTTATCTCATCTTATGTTCATTCTTTGACTATTTTGGATACATCTGTCATATTCTGTTCATTTACTCTTTCTAATTACTATTAGCTATTCTGTACAATCAAAGCAGGTCTGTATATACCTTTAAGGACAATTGTGTGCCAAAGTCTTTCAATTGCCACCTGAAAAACAACAAATTAACTTTGAACTAAAGTCAGTTTGACTAAACACAATCCAACTTTAGTCTTTCTTTCGGTCTCTTTGATCGCAACTAAATCAGACTGACTTTTTCAGGAAGGATGAAGTGATTTTAGATCTGTTCTCTGATGTTTTTAGCAGCCCTTAAACTGAAGCCCTCCCTGGTTCCCCTGTAAGATGTATACGTACTGCCTCAGAGCTAAAACTCTGGTGTCCCATTACCACCCTCACCTTACCTGCCTATAAAGGCCACAAGTAAGTTTGGTGATGAGAAAAGCCGTTGTAATTGATCATTTGTTCCTGATCTTAACTTAAAAGGCATCCTGGTTAAATTCAGTTTGAGGAGTCTGAAGCTAACTTACATACCTGGAGAGACGAGGAGGGAGAGGAGCACGAGTCCAAGCAGCATCTTCGTGACGGGTGTGAGTGTCTGTTCAACTGAACCTGAAACTCCGCTGTCAAACCGTGTGTGTGTGTGTGTGTGCGTGCGCAGCAGTTCCACCCACATCATCATCCACCATTATGGCACTTAAAGCATCTCATAAATGTCGCGGTGTGTCAGGACATTCCTAGATCTTGCTATGGTTTCACAGATACTTGTCCTTTTATTTATCTGCTGCCAATCACGGGCACAATGTTGTTCATTGACTTAAGCTGCCATTCACTGAAACATAACTGACATAAATGAAAAGTGATGTCATGACCTTTAGTTATGTTCAGCTCAACCTGTGCTGCAGGGCTCCTTTAAGGGTTGTTGACTTGTCATTAGTCAAGAGGGAACTCCCATTTCTGTTTAACAACAACGTCTATACATACATGTAGTAGGAGAACGTACAGACGTATGAAAAACAGGATTGATACATTATTAAAGTGGCTATAATTAATATTTGTTATAGATATACATGACAATGTGAACATTGTTACTAGTTGTTATGAACCTAAAGAGAAAGATCACCTGGATCTGCAGCTCCCCTCGGTTTCAGCTCATTAGCTGTCTGGCCCACAACTTTACTGTTTTGGTTCACTCTCACTGCCCTCATAGAGAGCCTGCAGCGTGGCTACTTATGTCATCGTAACTTGGTTTCATCCATATCCATAAAACTCCCCAACACTCTACTAAAGTCATGTTTTCAACTTTCTAGTTGTTTTAGGCCACTAGAAAACATAAATCTAAGTTGGTGGAGACCCAAATTCATCAGGTGGGCATAAACATGACTCCAAATTAAAGCTTGCTCTGGAACTGGTGATATGATAGCAACTTGTTTCCGCTGCCTTCAAGTGGCCAAAATAATCTGTTATTGCAGGTTTGAAAATATACAAAAACAGGTTACATTGTTTGCTGAAATTATCCTGCAGCATATAAGCCAGTGACACAATGTTCCAGATATGTTAGAATGAACGCACACCTTCATTGAAATCAAATGTTTATTAAAGCCATATCCCTCATTTTGTTCTTACCACAAACCTTCCACTGGCTCCTGAAAACATCACAGCATTTTTCAGTTAAAAATAAATTAGATCTTGCTACATAGCTACGGTAGCGCTCACGTCATCCTCTTATCTGTCATAGTACAGCTGTCCAGTGTTAACAAAGGAATGCACCAATACACACCCAGCACACACACCTAACACACTTTCTTTAGGATTCTGTCCTTATTTCCTGACATCTGAACATTTCCTTATTTCCTCCTTATGTAATGACACACACACACACATACACATACACATACACACACAATGCATGTAATAAACTTTAACAAAAACCAGTCAAGCAGTTGCCATAACTACCAGTCTGCTGTCTGTGTTGATTTGTCTCCTGATTGCACATGTTGATAACATCGGCATGCACACATGCACATCAATCCGTACACAGAGACAGTGATTTGTTTTTCTTCCAATTTGCATAACCTTCTATAAGCCAGTTACATTTTAGTTTTATTTCATGTTAATAAAAAAAATTACAAGCAGGTTGCATTGCCAAAACAAATACAAATAAAAAATTTGAAGTTTGAAAATCATTCTCCAGCTCAAGCAGTTCAGTCAGCTAAGAAGCAGAAATTAGTGCAGAGATCAGTGTTACAGAAACACAACAAACCGCTTGATAAAATAGTTAATTGACAGTGCTGTGTTTATGCCTACTGTAGACAAATGTTTCTCCTACTATGTGATGCGTTTGCGTGCTGAGTGAAAGGAAACACACCGATACTTAAATTAAGCAGCTATACAGTATGTTGAGACACATGCCATCAGGATATTTGCAGTAAGTGGTCAACCTGCTCACAATAGTGTAGTCTCTTCTTATATGTTAATATTGAAAAGTCAATCTTTATAAAATAACTGTACAGTACACTGACAGTGAAACTAACATATCTATGTAATACATGAACATTAAGGATGACAAAATACAAAGAAATACTTTATCTAATGATATTTTAGATATACAAGACTAACATTAAATCTACACAACAGGTAGCATGTCTGATATGTTACCTGCAATACAACCTTATCAGACTAGGGCCAAAGCACCTTCAACACAAGTCATTCATTTATTTTCCTAAACTGGATGAAGAGTAAAAAGTGCTTAATGTGGCCGGTCTGATCTTCTCATTACTGCCATGTTGCTCATCCGCAACCCTGCAGGACCCATCTGTACGTCTATCATTACACCCTTGTGTTGCAAAGCCATGCAATATTCAAACCACAGGACACTATTTTAAATTCTATTCAGGATCACAAAAGAATAGTTTCCACAAAAAACAAATATGTTGCGCTGAGTTTGGGTAATTGTGCAGAATAATTTTCATCCAATGTAATGGTGCAACCATAAAAATGACACTGTCTTGTCTGGGATTTTTTATACAAGCGTAAAGCTTAATACAGCATTATATGCCATCCCAGCTTTAATTAAGTGCTGGAACAAGCACACAGTCCAAAATATACTGTATGTGTATAAATCTGTACAAACAATATGTTACAAAGTCAATTTTAAAGGAATAAATTATTATTAAATTATGGTTCAAGCTTTTCAGACAGCCATATGAAAGTCAAATTGAGTCATAAAGTTCAAGTCTATAGTTGCAGCAGATGGTTATTGATTCATGATTATGTAATGGGGTTGAAGGCTACATAATTTACAATGTACCAGGAAACACCTTCTGTAACCCCCCGTATGCGTGCATAAAGAACAGAATCGAGCAAACGCACATTACGACTGGTCATATGATGCCGTCAATATTCTTCTGCCTAACATGCAGCAGAGAGTGTCTGTAGATGAATAAGTTCAATCACTGGAGCAGTAAAGGGGGAAGCTTCACCGATGTCGAGCAAAAAGTGGAAGCTGCACCATCAGTGTACAGTAGTGAAGAGTCCGAGGCAGGACAGCTCATCTTGGATCAGTTTGAAGCTGCTGTGGCACACTTGGCCCAGTGTCCTGCCTGGGCCTCCATTTCACATAGTCAATGATGTTTTAAGAAGGAGTTTTTTTGTGTGTTTGTGCACTGGAAAAAAGGAAGGAGAGGAATTTCTGTTGTCCTCATTGAGTCTTTAGTTTCTTGCTGTGGGGCCCGGACTCTCGCCTCCTGGCCCTGTGGGCGTAACGCCTGGTGGAGATATGAGATGAAAGCAGGGTTATATCGCACACTAATCCAGACAAAAGTCAATTATGTGCACTGGGAATAGAAAACTGCTGGATATACTGAAAACATTGACAAACATGACATGAATTTTACTTTACACAAGTATGCTACTCAGATCCATTGTGTCTAAATGTATGCAACTGTTTTGTTAAGTGTTAGTGGGTATGTTTTGTGGTATTGTGTGTGGATTGTCCTAACCTTCGCTGGTAGAGGTAGAGGAAGAAGAGGATCTCATCTCTGAAGCAGGAAAGTTGATGAGAGGAGGAGAATGATCCAGAAGAGGAGAACAATGAGGCAAAGGAACACAGGTCTGAGATCAGGGTGTTCACTCCCTGGTGGAGAGAGAGAGAGAGAGAGAGAGAGAGAAGAGGAAGGAGGGAGATAATAATAATAATGAACTCGTCAATGACTAGCTCCGAGCAAAAGCTATCTAGAGGTTATTAAAACTCTGAATTCATGGTTAAATAGATGAGGATAAACAACATTAATACAAAGTTTCCAGAAAACGTTTCACGCTCACTCTGTACATCAACACTGTCCCCTGCAGGTGGCTCACAGACTTCAACTGATTCAGGTAGAGGAGGGGAAGAAACACAAAGAGACAGCAGTGTAGACAGTTTGCACAGTAATTTAGTTATTTCATTTCACTCAGCACTATAATCAGATAAGTTGGTAATTAATACACTGATAGACAGGACAGACCTTATGGTTGATGAATAGCTGTGGGGCCATAGACAGGAAGCCAAAGGCATACACTCCTGAGAGGAGAAGGAGAGGTAAAGTGTCAAGGCAGCACATTAGTGGTTATTATACAAGTAAAGGCATCAGCTTTAAATGTCCTATATTGTAAAAAGTGAGATTTCCATGTCTTTGTTTGTATTATAAAGCAGGTTGAGATGCTATATTACTGTGAAATGATCGAAACGCTAAATCCACAGAGAAATGCACACAGCCGTATTCAGAAACTGTGCCTTTAAAACGACCCGTCTGGACTTCCGTACGGTTGTGAGGTCACATCTAAACTCAGGAAAAAAAAGAAACGTCCCTTTTTCAGGACACTATATTTTGAAGATACTTTTGTAAAAATCAAAATAACTTTAGAGATCTTCATTGTCAAGAGTTTAAACAATGTTTTCCATGCTTGTTCAATGAACCATAAACAATTAATGAGCATGCACCTGTTGAACGGTTGAAAAGAAAATAACAGCTTGCAGGCGGTAGGCAGTTAAGGTCACAGTTATAAGAAAATTAGGAAAGTAAAGAGACCTTTCTACTGACTGAAAAACAACAAAAGAAAGACGCCCAGTGTCCCTGCTAATCTGCGTGAACGTGCCTTAGGCATGGTGCAAGGAGGCATGAGGACAGCAGATGTGGCCAGGGCAATACATTGCAATGTCCCTACTGTGACGACACCTAAGACAGCGCTACAGGGAGACAGGAAGCACAGCTGATTGTCCTCGCAGTTGCAGACCAAGTGTAACAACACCGGCATAGGATCAGTACATCCGAATATCACACCTGCGGGACAGGTACAGGATGGCAACAACAACCGCAGTAGTGGCCAGTCAGTCAGAAGTGGCCAGTCTGGTGCAGTACATGAGGAGGAGATGTACTGCAGTACTTTATGCAGCTGGTGGCCACACCAGATACTGAGGACTACTTTTGATTTTGACCCCCCCCCCCTTTGTTCAGGGACACATTATTCCATTTCTGTTAGTCACATGTCTGTAAAGATTGTTCAGTTTATGTCTTAGTTGTTAAATCTTTTAATGTTCATGCAAATATTTGCATATGTTAAGTTTGCTTAAAATATAAAAGCAGTTGAAAGTGACAGGATTTGACAGGTTTCTTTTTTTCCTGAGTATATATCATATATAGATAGAAAGTCCCATCGCAGTGCCATTACAGTCATTTCCCGGCTGCAATGACGGGGCAGAGACTCTGTGAGTGCAGATGCGGAAGACCAGGAAACGCTGACCAATCAGAGCATACTGGGCTTTTTTGGGAGAGGGGCTTAAAGAGACAGGCACCAAAACTGAGTGTTTCAGGCAGAGGGTAAATACAGGTTTAGAGACGATGTGAGAAAAATGTGTTTTTGAACATTAAAGCATGAAAATATGTTCTAGTAACAATTCAAAATACAAGTATGAACCTAAAAATTAACATACTATGGGACCTTTAATTCATGAGGAAAACTGACAAAAATTCAATGAAGTAAATTGAAAAACTGTGCTGTAAACAAATTAACTAATGAATCATACAGAGGAGTTTGCTTCACTGAGACAAATGATGGAAGTCAACTCACCAGTCACCAGGCTGTTGACCAACCAGGAATAGTAACTGTCAACATAATGCAATTTAATGTTAATCTAATGTAGTGGCTGTAACGTCTGTGTACATAATGCCAAGTATATTAGAACATACTGTATATAAAAAAAACAAAAAAACATCTTACTTTTATTCAAGAAATATTCAGGTCTGATTTGAATCTGACTGCTTAAAACACTTCAGTATAGTAGGTGGAGAGGAACCAAGATGTAACCAGGAAAGAGTTTGTATTGAAATGTTACAAGTAGACTGCACAAATGAGTGTGTGACATTTGGTTGCGAGATGAAAGCTGTATGGCCAAGCTCACCTCTTTTGGCGTAAGTAGGCCAGTGAGAAAATAGCTCCACTGATACACAGAGGATAGACCAAGTAGGACAAGTATCTGGACGCCTGGAGGAAAAGAACACACACAAAATATTCAAATTACACAAAGCTGGAGGCCGAGTTTAAAAATCAGAGCTCTAACATATGCGAAAAAGATAAAATCATACCTGTGTGTCATACTCCACTGTCTTTCTTTCTTCTTCATCCAGCTTATTTACCTGCACAGTAAGAGAGGAGGCAGGTTAGAAATAAATGTATTGATTATCTGCATCAGGGCTGGAAGCTATTTACACCACAACAAATTACATCACTTAACACATCTACTGTGAATGGATGGTTAAATGGCACCATATACTCACATGGAGCTTGGAGCTTTTCCATTGAAGCGGGATCTTAAACACTTTAAACACCTTCCATACCTGGCGGGACGACAGGTAAGTAGGTTAAAACTGTTAAGATCTTTATTTTACCTTTTCTGTTGGAGGAGGATTGTACTAAATACCTCAACACATGCTCCCAATCCAACAGGAAGCAGCACCAGTAGACTGGTCTCTTCAAGCAGATGGAGGAAAATCAGCAAAGTGCTGAGACTACGCCACAGAACTACAAACAGAGAGGGAAGAGACCAACATTTTCCAGTGCTGCTTTACTACTTCCACTGCTTTACTGTGTGGTACCTCATTTACAGCAAAACTATCATTTAACGTTGTTCTTAATTGTCGGTAAGCGCTCCTACATTGACTAAAAATGCTGCCTGTGCAACAAAACCTTTGCAAACTTGTTTAATTTGATGATTTTCTTACCTGACTTCCTGGACATTCCCACCATGCTCTTCTTTTTTCTCCATGAGCTGAAGTCATTTTTAAGAGCCAAGAATTCACAGATAAGCTGTTGAAAACCCCCAGATGTGGAGAAGAAACATTTTGTTAACTTAAAAATGCGTCATTTGCAATATGCCTGATTTGCCATGTGCCCTTATGACACACTATGTTACACAGAGAGACAGATCTATCAGGTGGATTCGAATGTGTACGGTATAGTGTTGTTATGGTAAAATCTTACTTGCAGAGCTGTGATGAGTGCAGTCAGCACTAACAGGTAGAGGTTGGAGCCCACCAAAGTCTCTTTTATCTCATCTATGTTCTCCTCTGTGAAGCCTAGGTAAACACCAAGACGCAGTATCAAAGGATTCCATTTAGTTCAATCTCCTGACTATGTGATATACAAAAAAAAACAACCAAAGGCTAAAACGTTTACATGGGTTATTATTACATATCTGTAATTTAATAAGCTCACCAAACTGTCGCAGGGAATAAACAACGTCCTGTAGGTGCACCCAGAACCTGAACCCCCTTAAAGAGATTCCCTCGTAGGACACAGTCAGAGGCAGCTGGACAGTGCTACTGCTGATCTCCTATTAAATGTATGGATAGATACACGTAAGGTCATTTAATTCAAACCCCAGTATTTATTAGACAAGGTTTTATTAAGTGTCTGTTCAACTTTGTGTGTAAAGTCGTCCTACCAGGAGGTCTCGGACTCTGAAGCTGAGCTCGTTAACCAGCAGCAGAGGGAGGTAGATCATCTGTCGGCCATCCTGAGAGCTAGAAACAGGAACACAGTTTAACCTAAACACACACGTTGGCCTGGGGCAAATTCCTTATTTACAGCCGGGTGGAGTTGCAAAAAAAAAAAAAATGCAAAAAGAGTATGAACGAATATACACTCACACACACACATGCATTTAAATGGTTTACTCAGCGACAGTATTTGTATTTGCTTAACTATATAGATTTGCCTAACCATTGATAAACAGTCAATCGTGGATATTGCTTTATTTGAAGGGCTCGTAAGAAAAGGGTGGGAACCACATATATATATATATATATATATATATTCTGCCCATGTTCAAAAAGCACCTCAAAACATTTCTTTTCACTAAGTCCTTTGACCCCTAACCCCCCCTCCCCCTCTATTTGTTAAGCGACCTTGGGTACCATGAAAGGTGCTATATAAGTCCAAGTTATTATTATTATTATTATTATTATTATTATTATTATATATACAGTATATGACTTATTGTGGATATGGATGCTTTAAGATGATCACTGGCTGAAAGCTTTCCTCACTCAAGCACTGGAGTTTACTGATGAGTCAGCAGCACTCTGACTGAGCACATGACTTTGACCTCCAAAGCATCTTGTTGACTTACACTCTCATGTAGCGCCGCACATCACTAGGAAGCCCCGCCTTGTTGAAGGTGAAGTCCTCTGACATCATAGTGATTGACAGGTGAGGTCTCCAATGGGATACAGGATTCTCTGATCTGGGACTCGGCCTCTAATGAAACCACACAAATAACTTTATTTGCAGCAAGGCAGCATGTTTAACAATGCTGTAAAGGTGACACTGTGGCTGAAATATGATAGGACTATGACAGAAATTGAATTACACGTGTACATGTACATGTTACCTTCTGCATGTCTCTCTGCCCCTCTGTGTGTGTGTGTGTGGGTGTGATGTAGGTGGTGAGCTGAGCTGCATAGTGAACTTCTCTGCCGTCGTCCAGAGGTGAAACACCGGCTTTGTGAACGTACACGACTGCATACAGAGTGCCATTAGCCCGAGTCTGCTCTGGCAGAGAGATATTCACCTGCCTACAGGGAAAGAGAGAGAGAGGTATAAGTGTGACAGTAAGTTACAAACAGCCAGCCTGACAGAGATGGACAAATAAGCTTTTTTTCTCTCTAATTTAAATAAACTATGTAAAACAGTTCATGCCATGGGTGTATAGTTTCTACTGTTCCTATTGTGGTAGGTATTAAGCAGTCTTGTCTTTAATATTTGCATGCAGATGTATCAACATGTCAAACCCACCTCTCAAATGTAGAGTGTGGGTCAAATGGGTCTATTTTTACAGCAAGGTTCAGTTGGCTGTTGTCTGGCATGAGGCAGGTGAAGACACTTAGCTGGATAAAACAAAAGAGAAGAAGAGACGAGATTCAAAGCAGTCCATTTTAGAAAAAGCTTTGAGTGCAAAATGAGATGCAACTGCAGAAATCAAAATTGGGAACAAAACAAAACGAAACAGAAAAATCTGTCTATGTTTCAAATATGCGTACATTATGTTTATTTTAATGATTAAACTGGCCGCCACCAAAAATTTACTACACAACAAATGTATTTTATGAAGAGACTGTTGTGATACAGTGCAGTATTATAACCAAAGCTCAGATTCACCATCATGTACAGGATAATAAATCTGTGTGGATTTCCTCCATTAGGTAAAACACCAAAAACAACAAACACGTCAACTCTCCATAAAATAAATAGCCTACTGATTTCAAATGAAAAAAAAACTAATGGCAAAAACAACTAACTCACATGCAGACAACAACACATTATTTGCCAAGGGCTTTATGCTAAACAGTACTGGCTAGAACATGATGAAAAGGCAGGGACAGTCAGTTTAGTTATTCTCAACTCAAAGCCCATGGCTATTAGTGTCTTGAGCTGGATCTCACAGAAATGGAGTTTTTGGTATCCCTAATGTTTCCGTTTGTTGTGAGGAGTAAGGAATAAGAAACAGAGGCCTGCTAACCTGTAGTCTGGGTCTTGCTGTCAGGTAGGAGGTGATGCAGTACTCTCTTGTGCTTCCATCGCAGGGTTTAGTGTTGAGGAAGCCGTACAGCAGCCAGGCGGTGTGGAGCATATAAACCACAAAGACCCCGAGCAGCAGCTTAGCCATGGAGCTCTTCTTCGCGTTGCTGTCCGCGGGCTGGGACTGGCACGATGGGAACATGGCAGCTGTTAATGCAGATTACCAACGCCGAAAAAATAAATAAAAATAAAATGGACGAGGTCCGTTTTGAGTACGGAGCTGTTTGTAATCGGATGCAGCGTCAACACAATAAAATCCCCACGCTTCCTCCCTGCCACAGCATCCTTCCGGTTGTCTGCATCCAGTGGAGAGATGCTGATGCTGACCAACACCTCAGCGGGTGCGGCTGCGCCGTCTTTAACCAATTCTGTGTCCACATCTCGCGAAGCCAGAGCAATGAGCCCACACTATAGTTTGTTCCGGGTGCCACACAAGCCCGAAATATTGATAAGCACGCAAATAATATCCACAGCTTGGCAAGTGTCTGTGATGATGGGCAGTGTTTGAGAGGAACAACTTAACGGTCGGAACCAGACAGGTCACTGTACTGTGGCAACGCCTGTGGCCAGGGAGGACCTCTGAGGTCATGTCCTGTAGCCTAGGTTTAGAAACCTAGGATTATTATTTTGGCTGATTCCAGTATTTTCAAGGCGGCATTTATTTAAATATAGGCCAACAAAATAGATAATGGATCTGTATGTATCCATCGGAATGTTATTCCTGGCATTCCTGGATAGGGCTTTGAGACACCATAGACCTTTAGACCTAGAGGCTAGCTAGCTAGCTAATCCTTTCATAATAATGTCTTATAATACTTCCTGGAAATAACTAGGCTATGTAAGTTGTATTATTATAGGGAAATAGAGACAAAGTTTGATTGTTGTATTGTATATGGCTTTGACTCATGACCGCCGTAATTTTTTTAAACCTGGCTACCGCTCCAATATTCCACTTGTGTTGGTCAACTTCTGTAGCTAGTCCAAGTGGTTGACTTTCTCAGAGACGATCTTTGGCAGCCGGTCCTTGTCACCGCGGTGCATTATGGTCCTGTACAAGAGGACTCTTGCCTGTCCTCTTGTTTGCTAGTTGCTTCCATCCTGCTAACTTACACAACAGTGTTTTTGGGACAACAACAGAGCCTACTGTGTTGGTTGAGGAAAGTCTGTAGTTAGCGGCAGGTAACTGACCTGTGTTACTTGTGTCTTCGTTTACTGTCACACATTTTAAATGGATAATTAACTTAGAACACGGGCTATTCCTGATACTAGCAGTTGAGATAACTAAGTTAGCATTACTAACATGCAGAGCTGCACAGCACTCTTGAAAACACTCACTGAAGAAAATTAGCTAAAACAACATGCAGTATGACTAGCAGTACTGGAGGCTACGTTAACCAATATTTTATCACCACTTTCATCTTTTTACGACACACTGCATTCCCTTCTTTCTTTGCTTATGTAGACTGTGTGTGGAGATGAAACTACACAGTGTGATGCTGATTGGCTATATGAACTGCACTAGGATGTATCTGCCATTCGGTGGGAACTTTTATCCAAAGCGCCTTTTTAGTTCTGTTAGTTCTTTTTCCTCAAGAATGGGTGGGACTCAAACCCGTATCCTTTGTGGTGCTCGTACAGTACTCTATCCACTGAAGTACACTGTGCCACTTGGAAACAGAGAACTGGGATTGTACCGCAGGTGTTACAGTGGTGTTGGTTCAAGTGCACTCTGCAGTCAAACACTGCCGGTGTCCAGATGTCAACCCAGAAGATCTCAGTCTGCTGCGGTGAGAAAGGAGAACCTGCTACAAGGAGGTGCAACATGGCCTGGTAAGATCTAAACAACAGGTGATTTGATCTGTTTCCACAGCAGAATTCATATTTGTGACATATATGCTGCTATTACATTGTAATACTATACTTGTAATATAGCCTTTCTGATACATTGATTTACAGGCCAACTATTTGTTTGATACATTGGTATTAGCATATGTGTCTGTGGTTGAGTAACAATAATTAGCTGTAGAGAGATGCCAATATGTATGTGGTAATCTAGAAACTGTTTATTTATTTATTTGTTTATTTATTGAGGATCCCATTAGCTGAAAGTCTATGCAATCAGCTAGTCTCCCTGGGGTCCATTCTAAAAAAAAATTACATTACATTACAACAACAATATACACATTTCAATCATAACAAAATCGCATATACACATTTCATAGCTATACATACATACACAAACACATACATAAATACAATCTTTTCATTCATTTATTCATTACATAGATGTCCAACAGACAACACGGACAAGTTTATTCTTCCACTGTACAGTGTCCCCTTTTAGGTCAAGGCAGCTTTATTTGTATAGCACATTTCAGCAACAAGGCAATTCAAAGTGCTTTACATAAAAACATTAAATAGCAGTCTAAACAGTTAAGAATTTTAAAAATCAGCTAAAATAGAAATATGACAGATGCAAGAATAAAAGTTACAGTGCAGTGTAAGAAATTAACAATTAAGAAAGGCAGCATCAAACAGGAAAGTAGTAAAGTAAGTACACATCTTGTCACAACACTTTTATTACTAAACATCTTTTTTAACGTTATGTATTAATGTAAAAAAAAAGAAAGAAATATCAGTGACATATTTCTATCTGCTTCTTTGTAAACTCTATTTTTTATTATTTTTAAGAAAAATGTTTCTTTACATGTGGTTCAACTTGTTTTTTTCTTTGAACAGTGTCATTTATCCGCCACAGAGTGACAGACGTTTCCAGTGTGCCTCCGGCTTTTGTAGTGGTAAGAGAAGCAGGGCAGTCAGCCCAAAACATTTCCGATGTTACTGAACAGTAGTTACTAATATTAGGTCAAATACACTTAAAGACAAGATTCTTTTGGAGAAACTGATGCAGCCTTTTGGATTTCACAGCTTTTGTCCACTGGATTTAACCCGGATTTCCCACATTTATCGAACATTTACCAATCTGCTGTCATACCTTTTTAGTTATTGAAATACATTAAAATTGGTGTTAGTTTGAATAACTGTGATTGCTAAAGGTAGTTGATCAGCCACTTGTTTATTTATTTCACAGATGAGTTTTGACCAAGAGGGAAATGTGACATCATTTGGTAAGTGTTGGAAAATAAATCTTATCCATGTTTGATTTACCTGCCTGTCGTTATTTATTTGAGGAACAAAATCATGGTTGAGACTTACACAGTTGGACATAGATTAGATAGATAGATAGATAGATAGATAGATAGATAGATAGATAGATAGATCAGTTGTCATTTTCATAGCACAAACATTTAAGACATAGAGAATTATACAAAAAGTATACAAAGAGACAAATACATGATTGGCATACAGTACCCTGTTGCTCACCATTGCTGTGTTACTGTAGCTTGACCTGTGGTGTGATCATCCCATATAGTGGGTTGTGTTTGCCCCTTCGCTCTGTTACATTTGTTGCAACAAGAGAATGCAGAAAGCAGTAGATATGTTATGAAGTCAAAACTATATATGAAAACAGAGAAGTATTCACTCGTGTCTATATTCTAACCCTCTCCTTCTGCCCCTCTTATTCCTTTTTCTCTTACAGAGAAGAAGAAAACAGAGCTTTGCCAGGAGCTAAGTCTTCAGGCCAGAGACCTTCGCTTCCAGCACAGTACCAGCCTCATAGCTCGAAACAACTGCATTATCATACGGATGGAGGTATGCTTTCTTATTTTCTTTTTTTGTCACCATAATTCTAAGCCAAACCATTGATATTAATAATAGTTTGTCTTTCATGGCCACCATTATGCTAATACTTCCACAGAAAGCTTAAATCGACTTCTCCTGCTGATGCAGATGCCATTACAACTCCATTTAAAACCGGAGGCATTCAGCCTGTTTGTAAATTAGACATGATGCGCCAAGAGGATGACACAGTGCAGTGAAATAATGAAAACCGGAAAAAACGTGATATGTAGTAAACTAAAACTCAATGCATGAAGCTGATTTGGACCAGTAGTAAAAAAAAAATTGGACTTGATTGCTGGTGGATCCCTTCTACAGTATACGAGGACTTTCCTTAGCCCGCACCACAGTTGTCTGTCCTCTAGAGGGCGTGCGGGAGAAGGTGTTGTAAAAGAAGCAAGAGTCATCACTGCTCATCATTTTACAGGTTGCAATATGTGCTCCTAGTTGTGGCATATCATGTTTGGTCTCCACTATTGTCACGGTGAGGTAGCCACACTCTTGGTCACACCTGACGATGACAGAGTGAGACAAAACAGTAAGTTTCTGAGAAAGGATAATACAGTAACTGTAAATTATAAAGGGCATTGTGTTGGTCATTAAAATAATTTCTTTCTGTAAGGGACTTATCTAAATAGTAGGAAAATGTATTAATAATTTCAGCCATTTGTAATGCTAAAAGCCGCAAGAGGGCGTTGTGGTGTCGTAACAGAAATCCAGAAAGCACCATACTTTGTCTTCCAATTTCATGCTCAAGTTATACCTTGAATGGCTGCCTTTAGTCATACAATTAGCCCCGACATAGCTTAAATGTTACTTTAACACCCTGTACAGTACAGGCCAAAAGTTTGGACACACCTACACATTCAATGCGTTTCCTTTTTATTTTCATGACTATTTACATTGTAGATTCTCACTGAAGGCATCAAAACTATGAATGAACACATGTGGAATTATGTACTTAACAAAAAAGTGTGAAATAACTGAAAACATGTCTTATATTATAGATTCCTCAAAGTAGCCACCCTTTGCTTTTTTATTAATAAGGGACAAAATTCCACTAATCAACCCTGACAAAGCACACCTGTGAAGTGAAAACCATTTCAGGTGACTACCTCATGACGCTCATTGAGAGAACACCAAGGGTTTGCAGAGTTATCAAAAAAAGCAAAGGGTGGCTACTTTGAGGAATCTAAAATATAAGACATGTTTTTAGTTATTTCACACTTTTTTGTTAAGTACATAATTCCATATGTGTTCATTCATAGTTTTGATGCCTTCAGTGATAATCTACAAAGTAAATAGTCATGAAAATAAAGAAACACATTGAGTGAGAAGGTGTTTCCAAACTTTTGGCCTGTACTGTATATTAGAACCAATTCTCACCTGTCCTTCTTCGCTCCTGTCCCAAATGCCCTTCACTCCACATGCTCCCTGTGCTGCTGTCATCTGCCCGGATAAACAGGGCAGTCTTCACAGGTTGGGCCTGCGTATGGTGGCTCACATTTACATTTCCCCGCACTACACAGGCTCTGGTTTGCCATACAGGCAGCAGTTTACACGGAGCAGCTGCAGCTCCTTACCGGCCAAGTCGTCATCACAAATGCAGCGTCCACATTTGCACTTCCCTTGGCCTCCACATATTCTGTTATATAAAAAAAAAAAGAAAAAAAAAAATTTAAAAAAAAAAAAAAAAAAAAAAAAAAAAATTAAAAAAAAAAAAAAAAAAAAAATTTTTAAAAAAAAAAAAAAATAAGGGAGTGTGGCTTCAATAATATAAATTTGTTTCTGTAAAAAAAAAAAAAAAAAAGGAAAGAAAAAAAAAAAAGGGGTAAAAAAAAAAAAATTGTGGGGGGGGGGGGGGGGGGGGTTGGGAGGGGGGGGGGGGGAAGAGAAGGGGGTGTTGTGTTTTGTGGGTTGGGGGGTGGCCCACCAAAAAAAAAAAAAAAAAAAAAAAATGAAATAAAAAAAAAAACAACCGGAGCCGGCGGACCAAAAACCCAGAACTTTTCATTTGGTGAAAAAAATGGATAAATGTTACACTGTTATCCAGCGTAAGGCTCCTAGCACTCACACTGGCCACACACCAGGCTGTTTTCCTCATGGGTGCTCTTGCAGTCACATTTACCTGGGGAAACACATGTTATTTTAGTTTTTGCACAAGCTATTTGACACATTATAGAAGACAAATGTGTGCTTCTCTTAGCAGCATACTGACTATTAAAGTCTTTCAGTCAAAGGACTCATTTTATCTCATTGTCCAATATGGTGATTTTATGATACTCTGCTTTTCGACCATATATTGACTGTAGCGTGGTTTTGAAGTTATACTCACACTCCAGAGTTATGTGTAACTGCACACTTAGTAAAAAAGCCTCTGGGTGTGATGTGGACAGACCAGGGCCCAGTCCTGTTCTGCTTCTGGTTTGAGTCGTCACCCTCACTGGGCAGCCTCAACATTCACCTAGAGAAAAGAGACTTTATTATTAGAATCATTTCCTAACGTCTACATTTTGCTGACCTGTACAACCAGAGAGTTCCCAGCCCAGCTGGGACACAACCGAACCAGCAGCAGGCAGCTTCACAGACATCCTGCAGTTAAAATAAAGCAGCAGTAATTTACGTCATCAATAAATAAATATATAAAATATAATAACGGATTATGTGATTAATACTGTTACTAAGTTAACTTTCTAAAGTGTATCTTTTTTGTGTTTTTTTTTTCTTTCTTATTTATCTTGTGTATGTATTCGTAATAGTCACTTATCTTTGGGGCGCCCTGGTAGCTCACCAGGTTGAGCGTGCGGCGCATGTACTAAGGCTCAGTCCTTACTGCAGCAACCCAGGTTCAAGTCTGACCCGTGGCCCTTTGCTGTACGTCATTCCCCCTCTCTCTCCCCTTTCCTTGTCTTCAGCTGTACTATCGAACCAAAAATACGGTTAAAATAAATATTAATTACATGGGCAAAATAAGACAAATCCTTTTACCTAATTAGATTTTTACATGGTGAAGATGCAGGCGTGGAGTCAGACCTGTTTGTTTATCATTAAATGTTTAAAGCAATTTTGCATGTTTTTGTTAATTTAGGAGTTTAGTACTCTATACTATATACCCACATATCTCTTTCCTCACAAAGATAGAAGCCATAGAAATTATATTGGTCGGGGAAAAAACCCAACTACCACGACTGTTAGAAAGACAAACAAACAAACCTTAAGTACTGAAAACTTTCTGTGCTGTAGCTGCTTCATGGGGCTGTTTACCTCTGCACACACACACACACACACACACACACACACACACACAACTGACAAGCTTCAGACATATATTGACTGGGTGTGTATGCTGCCTGAGTCCCATGATGCAGAATCCGGTCACTCATCTTGATTGGTTCGGCTGTTTTGAGTATCTAACTGTAGTAATGAGAAAACAAACACAGAAGTGTACGTCAGGCGGATCAAAGTTTTTCAGGTCTCTCACCGCAAATATTTACAGATCAGTAGTCCACTATTGGGACTGCAGTCATCCCAATGTAGTTCTGCATACGTGGCTGTATATATGAACACATTCGCATTACCCCGAAATGTCATGCAGATTTAAACAACTTATGAAAAGCCATGCATCAGTTGCTACAAAACATTTCAATCTTGAAGTCTTGAAATGAAAAAAAATGTTTTTGCATCCGATATCCAGGATCAGAGTACATGTTTCAGTGTTTTCTAAAGAGGCTAACCTCTCCTCTCATCCCTCTGTTTCTCCGCAGACTTTGAAAGCCATCGTGACTCCGCAGTCCCTGTTGGTGTTGGATTTTCGCGGGTTTGGATTGGAACGTTGGTTGGTACTAGAACTGGCGCCTCAGATAGCATCACAGTCACACGCTCTGCCCTTCGAGTTCAGAGCACTGGAGGCCATCCTGCAGCACAAGGTAAGACTGATCAGATAAACAGTGTATTTAAGCATGTTCTAACCTAGATAGAACCTGCATGTAAATTGAGGACATACATGAGGCTCTGTTCTGAGATAAGGTGAAGTGAGCTTGCCCATACTGTATTATGCATCTTCATGTATTTATGTCAATAGGTCAACACTCTACAAGCTCGGCTGAATGATGTTGAACCAGTAATGTTGGACACATTGGAATCCCTGGTGGATCCTAAAATCCTTTCCGTTGATAGAAGTAAACTACATATACTGCTGCAGAACAGCAAGAGGTAAAGCACACAACCACATACATTGTCGTAGTTTGTAAATGCTCTTATAAATGAGGGTGATAGCATCAACATAGCAATGCATATCTAAATTATGGATATGAGAAAATGGGTCAGCATCTCTGGGGCTGAACTGGTTTTCATCATGGTTTTTCATGCATCTGGGCTTACACTATTATTGTTTGCTTCATGTATGTTATCTTCTTGGTCATCATTTTTTTTTTGGCACAGCTGTCACTACTTTTATCTTCTCTCAAAAATTCCCTACAGTTTAATATTGAAATCACAGTCATTGGCCCTATGTACGGTACTTCTCCAACCCTGTTGAGCTGTTCTTTAACACTATTTTCATCCTTGGCTCTAAGAGCTATGGAGTCGGTTCGCCAGTGTTAGACCTAAACATTTACAGTAAACATTCACATACTTTGTTTTGCCTGTCTCGCTCAGTATCCCTCCTGCCTCTTGTACCTCTAACAGCTTATCAGAGTTGGAGACGGACATTAAAGTTTTTAAAGATACCTTGCTGAAGATTTTGGATGAGGACGAGATCATTGAAGAACTCTGTCTGACCAAGTGGACAGACCCAAGAGTTTTGTAAGTTACCCATGCACTCACATGAATGCTAAAAGCAGTTCTCTTCAAAGATCCTTTAGAGTCCCAGTAATTGGCTCTTTATTAATGTCACAACATATTACAAGTCTTAACTCCCTTAAAGGCCAGAGGGAGGGTATGAAAATCTCAGTCTCCATCTGGACAAAGATGATTGGGGGGGATATACTCATCTTCGATATGCATGAAGTATGCTGTTATGCAGTTTAAAATTTTCCACCGAATGTACTGGACTAAAGTTACTAGCCCAATTCACACCCAATATAGATCCTATGTGTGACCACTGCAGGCAGACCCAAGCCACCTTAATACACGTTTTGAGATTGTCCTAAGTTATCTAATTTTTGGCAATACATATTTGAAATGCTTTCCCAAACTACTGATACATTCTTAGAACCATTAGCCTCCCTTGCTTTATTTGGTGTGTTAACACAAAATCTTACATTAAATGATAATAAATTAAATCTTCTGTGTTTAGCCACACCAGTGTCCAAATGACAAATTTTGATTAGATAGAAAGATTGTAACCCTCCCAACATTTGCACAATGGATAAGGGATATGTAATATTCAATTTATTGGAGAAGATTAGGTATACTATTACTGATTTAGCTGACAAGTTTACATTGATATGATATTTTCCTGAGCGGTATTGATGCTTTAGGCTCTGATAATCTTATGGTTGAGTAGAGTCTATTATCTATGTATGTATGTATGTAACTAGGAGCGGAATTGCAGCATTGGAATGATCCTTCATATGTCTCAACGTGACCCCTAATAATTTATCATTTTCTCTGTCTTTAACTGTGATTATTTTACACTATTTGTATGTTTGTATGTATGTTTGTTTATTTATTTACTTATTTTCCTTGCATAGTTTAAGTTGTATACCCTCTGAATCTGAATGTTATTGTTGGGGTGGGGGGGGTATTTATCAATCCAAACATGTTTATGCAGTGTATAAAGAAAAATTCAGATTCAACTTTGTTCAAGCAACTATGAAACGTAATTATAAAGATGATAAAAGAATGTTAAGTATGTCTCCAGGACCCCAAACACAACATTGTGGTTAAAGTAAGGAGAAACTAAAGAGACAACGGGAAACAAAAGAATCGACCACGAAGGGACTCGAACCCTCAATCTTCTGATTCGAAGTCAGACGCCTTATCCATTAGGCCACGCGGTCTGGTGCCAAAAGTATGGACACGTGTTAATTACATAGCCGTGATACACACACACAATGGGCCTCATGCCGGAAACGCGTGGACAGATCGCTTTGTGGCAAATACGAGTGATATAACACTACGGGTTTGGATTACGGATTTATAATTTTCTTTTTGGTACGAACGAATTTCACGACCTTCATGAGTCTTTCTTGACAGGAGGAAAGATAGTTTGACTTAAAAATGAATTTATATAATGCCTAAATCTGAATGAATTTGTATGGTTTACCAAAATCAACTAAAATAAAAACATAAACAACTATTTTAAAACTTTAATAATTTATATAATTTATTTTTTTTAATAATCATTGTATCATCGTCACCATGGATTTTAATTGAGAAGTTCGACAACTCTTTTACTTACCCACCTACTGAATATTCTGTCTGTCGTCCGTCTTCATGACTGTAAATCGCCTTTACACCGCTTGCCATGTAGCTACGTTTTTTAGGACCGCTTTGCTTTAGCAAGACGTTTTTTATTATCTAAATTCACGTCAAACTATCCCAGTTTTATTTCTGTAATGTGTAACGTTACGTCGTTTACCGCTGGATTAATATTTCCTAATAGGGTATTCAGGTTAAAACGAGCTATTTACACAAGTTTGTGCTTTGACTTGTGAGAGAGAAAACTCGCCATTTATCGTTTTTATTATAACTATGTAGAGCACTTCCCAAATATAAATGATCATATTGATTGTGAATGTTTTGCTAACTGCTAGGCCTTTTTTGAATCAGTATTCGTATTTATTTGTATGTATGCATGTTTATTGGTATGAACATTCGTCTGTCCGTCTGTCTTTCTAGTGAGGAGAGCAGTTTAGGTATTGACCACGCTGAGGAGATGGAACTTTTATTGGAGAATTACTTGATGCAGGTAATGCTACTTAAACAGTTAGACAAACATTTTTCACTTTTCCTAAATAATATGAAATAATTAAAAGTATTAAAAGAAAGTCCTGATAACGAATGCTCAACAATTAATTAATGTAACTTAATATTATGTAAAATATTATATATTATAACTAAATTGGTATTTTGAATAAACAAAACTAAACTAAAGTGCTAACATTTATTCTTACCTGCACCTTTATTGCGGTGTTAAACCTGTCCACTCGCCCCTCTTGTTTTGCTTATTTAATATCAAAAGCACTGGCACACAGTGTTTATTGTCATCTAAATGTAATGCACAGTGGTTGTGTTGGGTGTTAATACATTGACTGTGAACTGCTCCATACAGGCCGAGGAGCTGGGGAACAAGACCAGAGAGCTGAAAGGGCTGATAGACGACTCCGAGAGTGTTATCTTTATCAATCTGGACAGGTACCCACACATACACACATACCCATTCAGGGTATACACTATGTGTATATACAGTGCCTTGCGAAAGTATTCGGCCCCCTTGAACGTTTCGACCTTTTGCCACATTTCAGGCCTCAAACATAAAGATATAAAACTGTAATTTTTTGTGAAGAATCAACAACAAGTGGGTCCCAATTATGAAGTGGAACGAAATTCATTGGCTATTTCAAACTTTTTTAACAAATAAAAAACTGAAAAAGTGGGCGTGCAAAATTATTCAGCCCCTTTACTTTCAGTGCAGCAAACTCTCTCCAGAAGTTCAGTGAGGATCTCTGAATGATCCAATGTTGACCTAAATGACTAATGATGATAAATAGAATCCAGCTGTGTGTAATCAAGTCTCCGTATAAATGCACCTGCTCTGTGATAGTCTCAGAGGTCCGTGTAAAGCGCAGAGAGCATCATGAAGAACAAGGAACACACCAGGCAGGTCCGAGATACTGTTGTGGAGAAGTTTAAAGCCGGATTTGGATACAAAAAGATTTCCCAAGCTTTAAACATCCCAAGGAGCACTGTGCAAGCGATAATATTGAAATGGAAGGAGTATCAGACCACTACAAATCTGACGCGACCCGGCCGTCCCTCTAAACTTTCAGCTCATACAATGAGAAGACTGATCAGAGATGCAGCCAAGAGGCCCATGATCACTCTGGATGAACTGCAGAGATCTACAGCTGAGGTGGGAGACTCTGTCCATAGGACAACAATCAATCGTATACTGCACAAATCTGGCCTTCATGGAAGAGTGGCAAGAAGAAAGCCATTTCCTAAAGATATCCATAAAAAGTGTCGTTTAAAGTTTGCCAAAAGCCACCTGGGAGACACACCAAACATGTGGAAGAAGGTGCTGTGGTCAGATTGGTCAGATTGTTGCCAAAATCGAACTTTTTGGCAACAATGCAAAACGTTATGTTTGGCGTAAAAGCAACACAGCTCATCACCCTGAACACACCATCCCCACTGTCAAACATGGTGGTGGCAGCATCATGGTTTGGGCCTGCTTTTCTTCAGCAGGGACAGGGAAGATGGTTAAAATTGATGGGAAGATGGATGGAGCCAAATACAGGACCATTCTGGAAGAAAACCTGATGGAGTCTGCAAAAGACCTGAGACTGGGACGGAGATTTGTCTTCCAACAAGACAATGATCCAAAACATAAAGCAAAATCTACAATGGAATGGTTCACAAATAAACATATCCAGGTGTTAGAATGGCCAAGTCAAAGTCCAGACCTGAATCCAATCGAGAATCTGTGGAAAGAACTGAAAACTGCTGTTCACAAACGCTCTCTATCCAACCTCACTGAGCTCGAGCTGTTTTGCAAGGAGGAATGGGCAAAAATGTCAGTCTCTCGATGTGCAAAACTGATAGAGACTTACAGCTGTAATCGCAGCAAAAGGTGGCGCTACAAAGTATTAACTTAAGGGGGCTGAATAATTTTGCACGCCCAATATTTCAGTTTTTTATTTGTTTAAAAGGTTTGAAATATCCAATAAATTTCGTTCCACTTCATGATTGTGTCCCACTTGTTGTTGATTCTTCACAAAAAATTACAGTTTTATATCTTTATGTTTGAGGCCTGAAATGTGGCAAAAGGTCGAAAAGTTCAAGGGGGCCGAATACTTTCGCAAGGCACTGTATAAAGCCTGAGGCATAATTCCCACTGGGGACAGGGGTCCCCCGCTCTTTTCAAAATCCCGTTTGTGTTTAGCATTATGACTAACTTCATTTTTTCCCCCCAAATTTTGTATTGGACCATGGTTGAACATTCAGTTGTATTTAATAAACCCAATTCAATTTTATGTAGAATATTATTTTGGACTGTTCAAAATGAATATTCATAGAATTTGTGATGTTTTCTTAATGTTTACAGGATTTATTTTGAACGTGCTTTAATACAGTTGGAACTTACATTGTGTGTAGTTGTTATAAAAATCTCTTTCTGCTTCTAAAAGGACATATACGTAGACAAGTCCCCTTGAAACATGAAACATGTGCTGTCTGTTTTGTCCAGCCATCGTAACGTGATGATGCGCCTGAATCTGCAACTGGCGATGGGTTCCTTCTCCCTTTCCTTATTTGGTCTGATAGGGGTGGCCTTTGGAATGAATTTGACATCGTCCTTTGAAGAGGTGAGAAACCTTCTTGCGAAAGAATGATATCACATATGGAGTTTAACAGTGGTGCTCTCAAATATGAGCATTTTCTTGCTTGTCTTAACTTTATATTCTTGTAAGTCTAATTGGTTTAATTAATTTTTTTTTGATAAATCAATAAAGAAAGTGAATTTAAAAAGTTGTTTGTTTTATTTTAAATAAATTACAGTCATTACAGTACATTTTGTTTGTGGACATGTCCACGTAGACCTGATTTTGTGTGTGTGTGTTTGTCATTTTTTTAGTCTTCCAGTGTTTCTGCAATGTCATTTGAGTGTATTCATTCATTTTGGTCCATGTGTCTATATGTGGATACTGCACCTTTTGTATGTTTATACCCACACATACTTAAACTGCTTGTGTTTATTACCAGGATCCTCGTATTTTCTGGCTGGTAACAGGCTTCATGTTCTTGGGCAGCGGGCTGATATGGAGAAGACTGCTGTCATTTCTGGGACGACATCTAGAGCCTTCAGTACCCCCTCTAGTAATACACACACACACACACACACACACACACAACACACACACACACACACACACACACACACACACACACACACACAGACACTATAATGCCAGATAAAAGAGTGTTTTAAAGATTAAGTCTTATGTGTCATTCCTCCTGTTTGTGATACAGATCCCTCAAGTTTGGAAGAGAAATATGAAAGCATCAGACATCAAGGCGGGAGTCAGATGATGTTCTACCACCGCTCTGTAAAATGCCACAGACCTCCTACAGACTGTGCTGCTTCAGAGGCGATTGCTTTACCAACTTGGACCTCCTGAATTCTCTACAAGGGCTGGACATATTCATTTAGTAACACACCTCATTGTTTTACACAGACCCATGCATACAGCAGAGGTTAAGACTGCATCCAACTGCCTGTAGACGTCAGTGTGTTATGTGTGCTTCTGTGTCCCCATCATTAAATTTCTCGTACTATGTCGGGGTTATTTCAGATACTTGATTAGATGTCACCTAATCATATCTGCATGTACAGTATGTGGATAAAACACGTGGGGGTATTGCTCTGTCAGTGGTTTTAGAGCAGTGCGTGGTTGTTTGGGCGAGTGGCAGCAATTGGAACTGAAATGGATAAAAACCTAACTAATATGATAACCTCCTTAAATAGGTGAAAATGTGTGTTGAAATGATTTGAATCTTATTTTTGAAATGAATGTGAACAAAATGTCTATTTAAAGGTTCACAGTGTTATTTACTCTATGCTCATTATGTAAGTAACAATGTGCCTTTATTAAGTTGAGTGGTTACAGCGTGCAACAGTGTAACATCAGTTGGACAATAAAGACTTCCAGAAACATTTATGACATCATCATACAGATTCTAATCTGATATCTGATGTGATTGGCAACATAGTCTGGCTTACCGGATGTACATTGCTGGGATAAAGCCTGATATCACACGCTGGATGTCCCTCTCCTTCCACAATTTCTGCTATCTATTTTGCAAGGGCACTGTCGCTGCATCTACGGTTTAGTGGCACAAGTCAGAGTGTTTTTTATCCCTATCCCCGAATACTGTAGATCAGCGGTGTAGCCAGACCATACTCCAGCACTGACACAGCCCATTGCCAGACTATTGTAAACATAATTGGTTAAAAGCAGTCACACATGGGACACATTTTCAGGCATTTCATCAAATATTCTTCAGTCTTTAAAAAAAACTATTTGCCATTATATTTTTGTATTGTGTCTCACTTTGTAACTGTAAGTAAGTCTCAAAATGGTTGCCCAGAAATTAAAGGGTCATGAGAAACTTTCAAGAGTATGACTTAAAGTTGTTATTGACTTTGTCCCCTTTCTGTTTGCATCAAAGCTCAATGAAAAGATGTAAAAACCTATCAAAGAGAAGCTTTGTCATTCTGGGGTATTTAAACCCAAAGCAAACCATTGCAAGTATTATCAACATAGAAATAACATTAATAATACATTTTCTATTTTCTTTATTATAAATCATGTTACTGCCACATTATACACATGACACCTCATGCCTTACAGCAGTGGTTTCTATCCTGGGTTTCAGGATACCCTCAAAAGGCCAAATTAATCGGAGGGGTCTTAATTTATTAGATAATTTTATGATTATACCTCTTTTAGTTGAACTGGTCAAAGCTGATAGACTTATGCAACAGGTGACAACGAATCACTAGTAGATTTGGCTTCATTTTCAGGGGTCACAAGCCCAAAATGTTAGAAAGCACTGCCTTATAGTACTGTGTACTTTTTTTTTACAAACCCGGCCATATCCTTTACCTTTTGACTGTTGTATCCCTGTATTATATTTTATGCCTATAATAAAAAATATTCAGCATACCTGGAATTTGTCACGTTCTTTATACACATTGATTCACATCTAATTTGGCTTTTCTGGCACTGAACAACAACAACAAAAGACTTCAATGTCAAAATGTAGTTACTACAAATTGAAAAGTACAAATGTAAAATTTCTAGCATAAGTATTCACATGTTTCAAGGCATCTTGGCCAACAGTTAGTTTTTTTTTTGACATTGAAGTCTGTGTAAAAAAAAAAAATGAATCCCAGTTGCATCCACTGAAAACGTAAAAAAGAAAAGTAAAACCAAATCATTATAGTAGTTGGACAAAATGATTAGAGCCAAAACAGTGATGGTTTCCAAATTTCAGATCATCATTGTTTAGAAAATGTTAAATGTTAGAAAGGTTTAGTATGTTTATTTTAGGATGTGGACTTCTGGGATTAAAGCAATGATGTTAATAGATGACGGCAAAGAAAGCAAAGCAAAGTGACTGTGTGTGTGTGTGTGTGTGTGTGTGTGTGTGTGTGTGTGTGTGTGTGTGTGCGTGTGACGCGCGCGTGCGTGCGGGTATGCGCGGGCGTCCATGTGTGTGTGTGTTCATTGTACAGAAACGCCCCCACCTTCTTCAATGGACGTCACGCCGTGTTGACGTCACCGCGGAGCCACGCTGCACAGCTATGGAGCCAGTCCAAACAACTTTTCCAGAGGAACTGCACACCACAACGCGTCCAGTCGTCCATCAAAGTGCTGAGATTTACCAAAGCAGCCGAACACGTGACGAGAAATTAGCTTAACGCCTTAATTTAGCTTTTGAGTGTATAATTCAGTTCTTTTCTTACTATATAGTTATTTCTCCTTACAACTGTCGTCTCTTTTTGGAAGTTACGATGAAGAGTCTGCGGTTGTTGTTCCTCGTCGGGCTGGCGACTGGGTTTATCAGTGAAAAAGTAAGTAGCTTTTAATTTCGGCTTAATTTAAAATACCGAAAAACTAACGTTATGTATAAAACCTGAATGTAATTTGGCTCGATGACATTGCCTTTCTTTTATCCCGAGAAAAAACACGAATAAGCCTTTGAGATAGCTAGCTACATTTAGAAAATGCCAGCCTACGTAACGTTTAATTATGTTTGTTTTGTTTTTAATTATGTTTTGTTTTTAATTCATGCTGTAACGTTACATATGACTTTATACCGTTCTAGCGTTAGCTTCAGTATTCTTTTTTTAACATCCGTTACCACCTGGACGTTTTATATAAGTCTGTACTAAAATATGTCAAGATGAAAATAAGCATGACGTTACTGTTTTAAGCATAAGCTAATGGTATTTCCCAGGAAGCAACAGTAGCCAATAGAGCTGTGTTAAACTACGGACTGATGCAGGGTTTACTGATATTCAGACTGTGTAATCAAGCAAAGTTCAGACGTCCAGTTGGTGTTAAGTTCACACAGGGCCAAATTCTGTTCAGCCTTTATGCCCCTAGCTTTGACATTTAAACCCAAACCTCCTGGCCTGAATTTTCAAGCAACACAGGGCTTGTGTTCGGTTTTAAAATGTCCTTTTTTGCCAGATGAAACTCTGTATCACAATCTAATGAATATTTAACTGAATGACGAAATCCTGTCTGACAAGTCAAATTCCAATTGTCCCCCAGGATTAATGTTTTGAATAGAATTCGGAGTTGGCCCAAACTCTGTGTGTGTGTGTGTGTGTGTGTGTGTGTGTGTGTGTGTGTGTGTGTGTGTGTGTGTGTGTGTGTGTGTGTGTGTGTGTGTGTGTGTGTGTGTGTGTGTGTGTGTGTGTGTGTGTGTGTGTGTGTGTGTGTGTGTGTGTGTGTGTGTGTGAGCTGGAAAACACTTGGAAGTGACAGGCTAAAGCAGAGCTCCGTGCATTGTCACAAGTGCAAAAACCTTCCTCTTTGCATCATTTATTTACTGTAAAAGTCCCAAGAGCCAGGGAACTTCGCCACCTCTCCAGAAGTGCATGACATCTATGATTTATGGACTGTATATAGTGAAAGGGAAAGCGCTGAAACCTGAGACTGTCCTGCTCGAAATGTGTGGCCGGAGATGGCAAGGCAGTAAACATTGGCTAGATACTGAAAGAGTTGTGTGTACAGAGAGAGAATAAATACAGTTTAATGTAATTTGTTTTCTACACCTAAGGCCCCATGAGTTTTACTCTGAGAACATGTATTATAAACGGATGTGATTACTGGAAAAACAACTTTGGAACTGCTTATTTTTACCATTGTGTAATGTAAGTCATACTCTACTCTACATATGCTTTGATTTCATATTACTTCATGCCACTAATACACAGACTGCAGTCCTAAATTGCTGGGCGTGAGGGATCAAACTATCTATTTCTCTGAGTGTGGCTGTAGAATTACTGGTTAGTCAGTCAGTGACGTTGCTCCCGTCTAAAAGATGAATGTTGAAACAGGCTTTTGAGTTTGTGAGCCGGTAGTTGTGTCATTTTCTGGATGGTTGACTCACAGTGAGTCCCACCGGGCTAGTCCAGGCAAGCATCTAACTGCGTGGGCTACACACACCCAAACCATAGTAGGCAAGAGAAAGCCTGTGGCACTGGCTCTTTATCAATGGTTATTTTCACACTGCTTCTGAAACACACAGATGACACAAATATCAAATACAAATTATTGTAATGATGATAATCCATGAATGTAAAAATAGAAGGTTGACATTCCTAGCTTTGGAGAATTGGTATGTGTGTGGTCTACCTGAAGTTCCATGTGCTCTCAGTTTATCAGTAGCCCAGTATTAGTCACAACACTGTTCTGTATATGAAGTGAAGACTGTTCACATCCTGTCTGTCTGACAGCATCTGATTTGCTGATTTTTATTTTTTTATTTTTTACAATGGTAAATACCACTTCTTCTTACCAGGCATCACCACATATTGGTGGTCAGGGAAATCTCTCTCATACTTCTCTTTGGTCCACCACAAAGCTTTTAATATTGTGAGCCTCTTAACTGATGAAAACATGTATGTTTTGTCAAATAGTGTGGGCTAGGACCTTAAGTTTGGAGTCAGCAGATTCAAATAACTGTGATACATATCTCAATTAAGTGCATTATAATATCCTCCTATGTGTATAAAACAAAAGGAGATACTGTGTATTTCTATACAATCCTACCGATACTCTGTCCAGGCCAACAGAGTTGTAACAAAAATTACTTGATTAAGAATCAAGAGCCAAGAATTGGAGTTAGTATCAAATAATTTTGCCTTTTGTGAAGCCTTTGAGGACAATAACTCCTGTTAACTAAACGGAAACATTTAACATAGGAGTGGGGGGGATCAAACATTTTATGACTGATAGCCTTGGTCAAACATACCCCCTCTCTAACACAGCGCTGGGTGCTGCTGCTATCTAGCTGGTGATGACAGGTCTGCTGTGTACTTTTGGCTGTTACACAACCTCACTCTTGATCTGACTGCTCTCTCATTATCATTTGACATCCCACTCATCGGGGAAATATTTTTACTATAATAGCCATCCAGCAGACTAAAAAAATTTCAGAATTATGAATTTGTTGATTACAAGATTTAATAATGCACTCCCCAAACACACTCATACCCTATTGCATGTCTGTAGTGTTTTATCACTGCGACCAGGCTGTTTCCAGAAAACTGTCTTCACTTGGAGTGTGTGTGTCTGTGTGTGTCTGTGTGTGTCTGTGTGTGTGTGTGTGTGTGTGTCTGTGTGTGTGTGTGTGTCTGTGTGTCTGTGTGACTGACGTCTTCCAGTAAGCCCTAATGCTAACTTCTTTCTGTCAAGAGGGATTGACCGAGAAAGTGATAGCTGATTTTATTTCAGCCTTTGTGTTACATTTTGTATGTTACATTGTCTGTAAGTGTATTTCGAAAACAATTAATCGATTATTCAATCAACAGAAAATGATTCGCCAGTACCTCTGATAATCAGTCAGTTATCAAGCATAAATGGCAAACTTTCTTGGGTTTTCAGCTTCTCAAATGTGGCGTTTTGCAGCTTTTCTCAGTATTGTATTGTACACTAAATATGTTTGAGTTCTGGACTTCTGGTTGGACATAACAAGGAATTTGAAGATGTCACCTTGAGCTGGGAATTTGTGATCTGCATTTCTTACCATTTGCTGACATTTGATCAACTTCCTTAATAATTGAAAAGAAAACTCAACAGATGAATCAATAATAATAATAAAATAGCTGTTAGCTGCTGCCCTCCTGGGCCTGCTCCCACAGTAGGGATTGGCAAAAATGTAATTATCAATATAATCATGCATAGACTTTAAGCATAACTTTTGAAAAATATGATCTTGTTAACCTTCATACAAACCTCTGTTTGAGTTCTCTTCTTTCTCCCAGAGCGCATTCTATTATTATCTAAAAACAGTTTCTCAAGTTTTAGTTTTACAGTATAGTTTTAGTTTTTAGTGTAATGTATACCAGTGAAACATCATTTGGATTATTTTATGTATGATTGGGATGATTGGGACATCTACCATATCGGAATATATCCTTAATATTGGTGATAATGATTTCAACCACAATGCTTAGCTCTATATCACTGTTTATGCGAGGGATTCTGTTTAAAGTACATGTACGTGGTGGAGGTGGTGTGTTTGGCAGTCCATCAGTTCAGCAGCACTTGATTTCTGTCACAGAAATAGTATTAGTAGTTGTTATTGTTGTTGTGGCTTTTTATAAAGGAATCATTTCAGCGTGTACTTGTGTGTCTCCTTCATTGGGACTGTCCAATCAATGTAGACATGAGCATGAGCTCTCTTTCAAAGAGACCAAACAATCTACATTGTGTCCAACCTGGAGCTGTGAGTTTGACAGTAAATATAAGACCACTCTAATTCTCTTTGGTCATCCACATTAATTAAATAAAAACAAAAGTTATTTTATTTAAAAGAAGTGAAATGTCTGCGTATGTGTGTGGGGCACAGCATCTGCTTTTGTAATCCCCCGCTGGAAGCCAGCAAGAATGCGAGAGCCCCTTCTGCTAGTCAGCCCTGGCATTGTGAGACTCTGCTGTCTTGTGAAAATGGATGGTTTTCTGTTTGGCCTGTTTGGCCACAATGTGAACACAACATCTGGTTTCATCTCATAATGCTTTTCTGTTGTTAGCTCGAATACAAATATGATATCTCAGGAGTCCCAAAGAAAAGTAAGTTTAAAAGTTTTTATTATGCCTTGATCTACTGTAGTTTGATACCAAAAATATGTTCCCAAGCAGAATGTGTGGCATTATCAGGTGAAGAGCATTGGCCTGCAGTTAGTGAATAAATACACACATTTTACATCTGTATCACTTCTTATGTCACCTCTCACTTCTTAGGTATACTGCCAAATGAAAGGCTAGCATTTGTAATCCCTCAAGTGTGAATATTTATTGCACTAAAAGATCCTCCTCCTACACCTGTTTCAAGAGACACATACAGTACTGTCTCTCTTCTTCCCTTTCTCCAGTCACCCTCGTTTCTCCCTCTCTCTCAGCACCTGTGTTAGTGGAAGCATAGTATACATACCAGACATATTTCAGGTCTCAATGGGGTGTGTGTGTGTTTCTGTGTGTGTGTTTCTGTGTGTGTGTTTCTTTGATTAATGTGTTTTTCTAGTCTTCCCAAGCTGTTTTTTTTTTTATTTATTTATATATATATATATATATATATATATATATATATATATATATATATATATACATACATACATACATACATACATACATACATACATACATACATACATACATACATACAGTGCCTTGCGAAAGTATTCGGCCCCCTTGAACTTTTTGACTTTTTGCCACATTTCAGGCCTCAAACATAAAGATATAAAACTGTAATTTTTTGTGAAGAATCAACAACAAGTGGGACACAATCATGAAGTGGAACGAAATTTATTGGATATTTCAAACCTTTTAAACAAATAAAAAACTGAAATATTGGCGTGCAAAATTATTCAGCCCCTTAAGTTAATACTTTGTAGCGCCACCCTTTTGCTGCGATTACAGCTGTAAAGTCGCTTGGGGTATGTCTATCAGTTTTGCACATCGGAGACTGACATTTTTGCCCATTCCTCCTTGCAAAACAGCTCGAGCTCAGTGAGGTTGGATGGAGAGCGTTTGTGAACAGCAGTTTTCAGTTCTTTCCACAGATTCTCGATTGGATTCAGGTCTGGACTTTGACTTGGCCATTCTAACACCTGGATATGTTTATTTGTGAACCATTCCATTGTAGATTTTGCTTTATGTTTTGGATCATTGTCTTGTTGGAAGACAAATCTCCGTCCCAGTCTCAGGTCTTTTGCAGACTCCATCAGGTTTTCTTCCAGAATGGTCCTGTATTTGGCTCCATCCATCTTCCCATCAATTTTAACCATCTTTCCTGTCCCTGCTGAAGAAACGCAGGCCCAAACCATGATGCTGCCACCACCATGTTTGACAGTGGGGATGGTGTGTTCAGGGTGATGAGATGTGTTGCTTTTACGCCAAACATAACGTTTTGCATTGTTGCCAAAAAGTTCGATTTTGGTTTCATCTGACCACAGCACCTTCTTCCACATGTTTGGTGTGTCTCCCAGGTGGCTTGTGGCAAACTTTAAACCGACACTTTTATGGATATCTTTAAGAAATGGCTTTCTTCTTGCCACTCTTCCATAAAGGCCAGATTTGTGCAGTATAACGACTGATTGTTGTCCTATGGACAGAGTCTCCCACCTCAGCTGTAGATCTCTGCAGTTCATCCAGAGTGATCATGGGCCTCTTGGCTGCATCTCTGATCAGTCTTCTCATTGTATGAGCTGAAAGTTTAGAGGGACGGCCGGGTCTTCGTAGATTTGTAGTGGTCTGATACTCCTTCCATTTCAATATTATCGCTTGCACAGTGCTCCTTGGGATGTTTAAAGCTTGGGAAATTTTTTTGTATCCAAATCCGGCTTTAAACTTCTCCACAACAGTATCTCGGACCTGCCTGGTGTGTTCCTTGTTCTTCATGATGCTCTCTGCGCTTTACACGGACCTCTGAGACTATCACAGAGCAGGTGCATTTATACGGAGACTTGATTACACACAGCTGGATTCTATTTATCATCATTAGTCATTTAGGTCAACATTGGATCATTCAGAGATCCTCACTGAAATTCTGGAGAGAGTTTGCTGCACTGAAAGTAAAGGGGCTGAATAATTTTGCACGCCCACTTTTTCAGTTTTTTATTTGTTAAAAAAGTTTGAAATAGCCAATGAATTTCGTTCCACTTCATAATTGGGACCCACTTGTTGTTGATTCTTCACAAAAAATTACAGTTTTATATCTTTATGTTTGAGGCCTGAAATGTGGCAAAAGGTCGAAACGTTCAAGGGGGCCGAATACTTTCGCAAGGCACTGTATATATATATATTTATTTATTCATTCATTCCCCAGGTTTGTTTATTAATTTCAAAACCGCAATACAAAAGCAGTTGGAAAAAAAAAAAAAATATATATATATATATAATAAAAACAAGTTTCCTTTTTTAGCCGTTTGTTATATTAACATCTTTCTGAAGTTATTGCAGCTTGTTTCATTCTTCAGACATAGAGACCGTCATATTTCAGCAAGCTGATGAATAACTTAATCAATTCCAGTACCTCATCGTTTTGGTTGGAGTCTACTTTCTAGTGTCAGACTAAGCTTTAGATGACGGGACAAGTGGGGTTTCGGTTTTAATCAGACTCCTATGTGTAGTGTTTGGGTTAGTGGGAGGTTTTCCTACACAACATAAAACATGTTTTCCCCCCATGTGTATGCCCAGTTCCTCGGTTCTGTGTGTTGCCTTTGAAGCTGCTCTATCTCTCCCTCCTCCTCTGAAATACACTTAGATCTTTGCTGTCCGGCTCTGTGAAGCATCACAAATTACTGCCATCACAAATTACTGCCACAAAATAAAACTTGCCTCCATCTACTGTACATGCTACAAGTATGGATGCAATACACACTATGGTTAAACTGACAGACACCAGTGAACACTCTGGCATATTTGGCCAGCATAGGTCATTGGATGTGAAAGGTATTGTCTTACTCCCAAACTGTAGAGACGTTCACATGTTTTCGATTAGTGGAGGGAATTCTGCAAGTTTGAATAAAGGAGGTCTATGTGTCTCCTCGTCTTTTCTGTCTTTGGTAGTATTTCTCTTTTGCTTGAATCATAATATAATTTTTTTCTCTTTTCCAGCTCTTTGTCTCCTCCTTTTCCACGACAGATGACATATACCTAGAGGGCCGAACGTCAGGTGACCTCCCCATAGATGATGAAGATGGTGATGACGGCGGATCAGGCTCTGGATCCGGAGCCTTTGGTAAGAAGACAACTGTCTTTGTTTTGTAATTGTTTTGCTTTGTTATTTTTATGAGAGAGAGAGAGAGAGAGAGAGAGAGAGAGAGAATTGTGTGGTGGGCCGCTACAAAAATATCAATGTATGGGAAACACTGATTTTGGTTGCAACATCACATTCTTTGTTTCAGTGGGACTGAGATCCTGTTAGTCTTAAAGGGATTTTGGGAAACGGGGACCATAAAAAAAATGTCCTTACAGACAGTTAAAAGGTTTTCTAATCTACTCTATGGCCATTTGCAAATGTCAGACAAATGAGCCATATATGTACAGTAGACACTAGTGCTTAGTATATTCAGACACAGAAGCACTCACTCACTGTGTGCCAGATGTTTGACCTGAGGTAATGTGGAGTTTACCAGGTGAGATTTTATTGGAAGCGCACAGATGTCCGATACTCTCTGCCTCATTATCAATGACTCACCTTTAAGCCAACAGTGAGTAATGTGTTAGAACATTTAGCGTGATAACAATAAAAACTAAAATGTGTTTAGGCGTATTCCAGCAAATTATAAAACTCCCAGATTGCATTCCAATACCGGGTGTGAAAGGAACTGGTTAATTAACATCTTAATGTCACATTTTAATTGCATCATTATCCGATTCAAACCATTTATCTACAAAATGTCAACTTTGAGCTGCCCTGTTTAGCTTTGTGGCAATTTATTTTATAGATATTTAGATTATATTAGATTATATAATATTTATTTATCTTATGAAGTAGTAGACTATCCTTAACCCATAAAGTAACTCTTAATCCTTAACTGAAAAAAAAATTGATGATACATTTGATCTGCTTTCACAGATGAAGAGGTATTCAGGAGGTTCACTAACTTCTCTCAGACCACAGTCTCCAAAGAAACGGTTCCAACTCAACCACCGCCAACAGCAGACTCTCCTCACAACCCATCAACCACAGCAGCAACCAAAGTGAAGGACACAGAGACAACACCATTCATATTACCTAATGGGGACAGCAGTGATGAGGAGGTAGAATATTGCTTTTTCTTTGATACAAATCCTTATCTCATAGAAAACTTTTTATGACTGTGGTCCCAAGATAAACCACTATTATACTGTAGACTATTTAAAAGATTCAAACAAATATTACAAATGGTGTACTTATGTATTCTGTTAAGAAATGTCTTTGGACATTGTAAATGATTAACAGACTTGCATCCAATTGCACAGTTAATTTCCAACATCTGTATGAACCAAAGCCTTCCCAAGCATACATCCATTATACAGTGCTGCTCATGAGTATAGGAACCCCTGCTAAAGTTGACTGAAAAGAGGAATACAAAAATCATCTTTTGGAAATTGATTTTAATGCCTTAATTGAAAAACATTTGGAAAAATCCAACCTTTGAGAGCACCAATTTTCTTTGTGAATGAATAATAAGTATTGTTAATAAATAAATGTTCTTCCTTAAAATACAGGGGCATAAGTATAGACACCCGTATGTTAAATTCCCATAGAGGCAGGCAGAGTTTTATTTTTAAAGGCCAGTTATTTCATGGATGGGCATGGGGTACTTTCCATAAAATCATCTCTCAATACAAATCAAACCAGCTATTAGGCTAACTGAAATAAAACCATGCCAGTCTCTAGGTATGGTGAAGGGTATGTGATGATGTGGGGCTATTTTAATTCCAAAGGCCAAGGGAACTTTATCCGGATGCATAGCATCCTAGATCCATGAAATAACTGGCCTTTAAAAATAAAAGTCTGCCTGCTTCTATCCTCCGTGTCCTCCTTGGCTACTAGCAACTGCGGTCACGGAAGGCTTGTATCATGTGGACGCGCAACAGTTTTGTTGTCATTACTTAGAATTCCTCATGGGGGTGACAGAAACTACGCATTATAGCTTTAACTACTGCTTATATTTCTCCAGGTGACAGCTGATTGGGTCACAGAGAGCTCCACCAGCAAGCCTCCCAGTGAAACTACTGCAACCAAATTCGGCATAGACATCACTGTAATCAATGATACCGTCGAGGATAACAGTCTGGATAGGTGGGATGTCTCAACACCCAAAAACCGCCAAGACGAAGTCCTGATTGCACATCACGAAAATGATCTTAAGGCCACCAACGGCCGAAGCAGAATATATGACATGGACTCTCCGGCAGAGGTGACCTCTGAGAACATGTGGGAGAGGACGGAAGTGCTGGCAGGTAAGGACAGATTTCCACTAGGCTTAACAGCATCTTTATTGTCCCCACATTTATTGTCTGGTTTAATGAGGTAATTCAGGGTTAGGGTTAGCATTTGAAGACTTAACAGTTGATGATAAAGCATAATTTGCAAGCAGGTTATTTTCTGTTGGAGCACTTTTAGAATATTAAGATTTAGATTTTTGATTATTACGTTTTGCCAAATATTGTCAAGAAAATAATAATATTTCAATGTTTTTTTATGTCCTCTCCAGCGGTGATAGCTTGCGGAGTGATTGGATTCCTCTGTGCTGTTTTCCTCCTCCTCCTAATCGCCTACCGTATGAAGAAGAAGGACGAAGGTAGCTACAACCTGGGAGACACCAAAGATTCCACAACAGCCTATCAGAAAGCGCCTACCAAGGAGTTCTACGCCTGAACTGACCAATAGGGACTTTAAATGGAGTGTGTCTCCTCCCAATCAGGACTAAGAATGGATCTATAAACAACTGAAGATGATCCCTCTTGATGAAGTTTGAAGACAAGCACCTCTGTTCTTCTTCAGTGCTCTCGCCATTATTATTTTTCTCATCTTTGATGCTATCCTTTCACATCTCGTTGGACTTGGTTCTGCATTACAGAGAAATTGTCCCATTTAGCAGAGCTACAGCCTGAAATGTCCCAGCTCAGCTTAACAACATTGAGGAAGTTCACAGAAACAAATTAATTGCCTTAACACATTTTGAATGCTGTTAATTGAAATGGTACCACATATGGGATTAGTATTACAAAGGGCCTTCACAAATGTAAACCCTTTTCCTGTTATTTGAGGTCGAATTTGCTCTTTTTTTTACATTTTTCATTGTTGCATTTCATTTTCTGTACGCTTTCTTTGCTGAATCGATGATTTGTTTTTGTTGTTATGAGGAATGAATATGTTTTTTCATATGCTGTCCAGTATTTGAATGAGAGATGATGTTTCTCTGCAGGTACATATTTTTGTTGCTTTCTTACAGATTTCTGACACTTGTAGAACTGACCAAATATAAATGTGCTTTAATTGTATTTTGAAAAATTATTTTTACTAGCCTTTTCAATGTGTTTTGATGTTTAGAGATTATATTTCCGTAAGCCATTTTTTAAGAGATTTCAGCTATTGTATTCATACAGTGGTAGCCGTATGTTGGCCCTCAACTTTGCATCCAGCATTAGTCATATTTTAAGGACTATTTTATTTGATGACTGAGTACAGCAAGCACGTGTAACAGGATTCCTCAGGTAAAGCCAAGGCTAATGACTATAATTCAGAAACCGTAAAAGTTACCAACGATTTCTGCCAAAACACAACACATTCCTTTCTGACTGTCAAATGCATACAGCTACCATAGCAGGTTTGGACTTAAAGGGACAGTGATAATGTAACTGACAGGATTATCAAAAATCTGTAATATATTCATGTCTTACAAATTATTTTCAAATAGTTACAATGTTAGGTAGTGTAGGCATGTCAGATTTTGCCTCAACCAGCCAACCAAAGAGAGCATGGGACCTTCTAGAGAATTTTTAGAGATATTCCCTTTTCACAGCACATCATTCTTACTTGTATAGACCCTGTTAAACAAATTATTTAAGTGAAAATATCAGGGATTTGCCCTATGTATAGTGTCTGATGAATTTTAAGCATCTACCTACTGCTTATTATGAGTCAAAAAACTAAACTTGATGATCAGTGGTCGATGCATACAGAGAGGTGGGGCTAAGTGGTTAAACTATGAGTAGACTTGCCCTGATAGCCACACATTCTAATTGAAATTATATTGTTTTGTATTTCTATGGCTTCGACTTTGTTGACATGAGTTTAATGTCGTATAACAGATGTTAAATTGGTATAGGCATTCTTATAGGATTGTAATAGCTATTTTTGTTTGTTGCCCCTGTCTGTTGCAAAATTTGTAGCAGCAGTTTTTGTGCCTATTAACTGTTTGATTCCCTTTTATTTTTTGTCCTTTGGTCAAGTCTACTTAATAGTGTTTACATGATATAAATACATTTGCCATAATTTAAAATACGTATTATTTTGAAGCAATTCTAGAATAACAGAATGCAAGCTACCTATTCACCGTGGCTGGAATAAACAAGACAATTTTATCACTACTAACCTACTGTGACTTACTGTTAACGTAAAATTTGTTGAGCACTTGAATCCTCCGTGCCTCACAAAATACATTGTATACATTCATTTACAGTTGCTTTGACCTTTTGAGCTGTACAGAACCTCAACTGGAATGTTTCTGTTCCAGTGTGATCGAGGAAAAATGGACATTTCTGTTCTCCATACCAACAGAAAAAACATAATAAACCCTACTCCTAGAGGGTTAGGACAACAGGTTAGCACTTGCCAGCAATCCAACAGGTGAAGGCACACAATAATCGTTATCTTCTAGAATCTTTGTAAGTTTATACAGTATGTTGATGATACTATAATTTAAATGTATTAATTTATACTTGCTTAGACTATAATCCAAGTTATTATGTCAGTGATTTATTGGGATTGTACAGTATTTAGTCATGATCGAAGCCTCTTTGTGCCTACTGCTCAGTTTTTGTTTTTAAATATATGTTTTCCGTGTATTTGATGAGACTCTGTTCAATTCATTTTCATTATCAGTTGTCTAGCTTTTTTAAAATACTTGTTTTCATATAAAGACATTTAATAAATGAATAAAGTAGAATAAGTTCTTGTAAATATATTGAAGCTTTCATTTTCATTTTAATCGAAGTTCAATATGAATTGATTGAAGCCTTGATTTGAACAAATAATCACCTACACAATGGTGGAGGCCAATTAAAAATCAACTTGCAGATTACAAGCGTGACATAAGCACACAAGGTGGCCAAAAGAGAACTGTGTTGCTGAAATGGTGTATTTTTTATGAGGTTCACTACTGCATAAAGGATGTGGCTTTAATGCAATTCTAAAACTGTCTGTCTTTTCTTTGGCTTTAGGGATTGGTCTGAATATAATACATTACTTCTTCGCTCTCATACACACACATCCACAGACAGCACAACAAGACAGATGTATTCACTCAACAGCATGTGTGCTAATGTTTAACCACCTCCCTGTCTTACTTTCTGCCCTTTGATTGACATGTTTCCCTTTCCTCTCTCCACCCCCTCCTATCGCTTACTCATACACAACATAGTGTTCCAGCATTGAAAACAAGCTGCAGGTAAAAGCACTAAGTTGTAGCTTTTGTTCCACTTGTTTGCACAGTAGCGCAGAAAAATATTTCCTCCCAGCCTCCTCTTGCAAATGTAGGGGCCAAAAAACTTTTTCAAACCACTGTGTTAAACCATGCCAGCAGCATGTGAATGGAGCCAAATGGTCAGATGTTTTCCAAAACCTGATGATGCAGAGAAGAAAACAAATAGCAGACGAAACAGAGGTTTTGATTTGATTTTGATTTGATTTATTTAATTGTATCAAAAAATGCCATAAACTTGAAAAGACATCTAATACAATCAAGGATAAAAACACAATAAAGTCCAGGACTTATTTTCCATTTGTGGCTGGTAAAAGACAAACACTGAATGTCATGTAAAAAGCAAATGGCTGAAAGTAAACTGAAGTTAAATATCTTTAGATAGGTTCACAAATAAAGTAATATATTAGAGTAGTAGTAGAGTGTACATGTGTAAATACAGTATAAGTTAACATCAATCTAACCCTTTTCACAGGGTGGGATGTTTACAGTGAATGTCAATGACTGCAGAGGAACGCAGAAGATTAGTGGTAGAAAACCACAGATTGGGATGTGGGCAGAGAAGTGCTGTGTTTCCACAGCGTTGATACAATACATGCCATTCACTGGACATCTTTTTGGCAACTACAATTGTTGACAAGGAGATGTGGAAATGTCAGAAGAAAACACATTGTATTAAAGTGCCCCAACAAACACTTGATAATTTGGTTTCTATTTAATGTAAGACTAAAGACAGGCAGCATAGGGAGTACTTTCTGCAATTTAATAGTCAAAGTGCAAACAAAACAGTTCATATCCAGCTGTTCTGTTTCCTTGAAATGAGGTATCTGGCTCTGCAGCAACACTATACTCTCTATTCTCTATCTGTAATAACATCTCCACACAATACTAACTACAGTACTATAATATTCTTTTAGAAATGTCAGTTTTAAAGTTCCCATGACATGGTGCTCTTTGGATGCTTTTATAAAGGCCTTAGTGGTCCCCTAACACTGTATCTGAAGTCTCTTTCCCAAAATTCAGCCTTGGTGCAGAATTAAGCCACTAGAGCCAGTCCCACAATGAGCTTTCCTTAAGATGTGCCATTTCTGTGACTGTAGCTATTGAGGAGGAGAGAGGGGGGGCAAGGTGGAGGGTGGGGGTGTGGCCTTGACCAACTGCCACTTTGCTAGTTTGAAAGCCATGATGTCTCTCTCTCATGGGTGGGCCAAATTCTCTGGGCGGGCAAAGCAGAGAAAGGGGAGGTAACCTTGCTCCTTATGACCTCATAAGGAGCAGATTCCAGATCGGCCCATCTGAGCATTCATTTTCTCAAAGGCAGAGCAGGATACCCAGGGCTCGGTTTACACCTATCGCCATTTCTAGCCACTGGGGGACCATAGACAGGCTGGGGAAACACATATTAATGTTAAAAAAACTCATAAAGTGACATTTTCATGCCATGGGACCTTTACCTAACTAACAATTTTACCATATAAAACTTTTAAGTGTTCAGTATTTGTAGCTACACCTTTGAATCGTTTAATAGATTGATTTAAATGTGTTGCATATTTCTTTCTTTTCATCAATACATTAGTTCGTGTGCAGTGTTATTTTACTGCTAACATAGACTGTATGACTGTTACACATTGATGGGGCTTTTATTGTGAAAACAATCGGGCCGGAAGTTGCCGATTGTTGATCACGCGCATAGACAGATCACGAGCACGGAAACGGTGTTTATATTCCGGGTATTCTAGTATTATATACTGTCTATGAGTATTCTATGAGAGTACTCTCAAAACTCTAAAAAAAGTATTGTAACATAACATCAATGATACCAAAGACTATCTGGGCCTGAAGGGTTCGTTTTTTTTTATATTTTATGGAGATTTCAAGTGATTACTGACGTAACGTTTCTCTCCATCCTCAGTTCGTCTTATTGTTAACGTTTGGTTGTTGATAAAAGTAAAGCTCGGTGAATTTGACTTTGCTAATAAGGCGCAACTTTAATCTTGGTGGTGTATTTGAATGGATAGCCCAACCACAACGTTGTCAGGCGTCGACTGAAAGTAAAGTTGTACAACTTGTACAGTCGACGCCTGACAACGTTAATATTAACGTAATTAACATTAGCTACTCTGCTCTCAGTGCCACAAACATTTCATTAACGTTATTAGTCAGTGGCAAAAATAAAAATAAATAAGGTAATTGCTAACGTTACAGTATTAAATCATAATTTGAAGCCAACTCTCTGGGTTTATACAAAGGAGGGTATGGCAAAGCGAGACTAATACAGCATTAACGTTACATTTTTGGTGCCTTATCGTCCTCTTTCATGTTTAGACTTGTCTCGCTGCAGCTCTCCTCGCCCCCTCTCCCAGCCCTACCCCATCAGTCAAGCCCGTTTTGCTGCCCTCCCTGTCTCTCGTCTATGAGTCTCCCTCTCCTTTGCCTTTCTTCTCTCGCCCTGCTCCTTTGACGCCCCTAGGTTGGTATTAATTTGTTTAACGTTAACTGATCTAACGTACAGTTGTTTTTTTTATCTACTTTGAAAAGTATAATTTGATTGATCAACCCCAAAGCATATTAGTGATACTGCTGCTAGTTACAGGGAATTTCCTTGTTAGAGATGACTTAAGCAGCTGTTAATCACATGCATGTGTTTCTCTCTGCAGATGGCTCAGGAAGGTGGACCGCCCTTCCTCTTCTCCCTCTTCATGTTTCTCTTCATGCTATCATCTCTGTGTGACTGTCACCCTCACTCTGCTGGGTTCATGAGGTCAACAACTGCAGCCAGGGCTGTATCTAATCACACTGCAAGGAAAGGTAATCCCAAACCCTCATGTCTTCAGACAAGTAGTAAAAGATATATGTATGCACTCTATATGTATGGAAATCAGGGTTGCCATCAATTTATTTTTAATTTGTACAAGCCATGGATTATGTGCAAATAAAATTATATAACATAGTGGCATGACTGTTTATTTATCTTCTCACTTACTCTATCTACTCAAGTGACAAAGAGAAGAGACTGTATTTACACCTTTTGGATTTTTTCTGTGTGAACCCAGTCTCAGACATAGCTACAGAGGTAGCAGGCTATGCTGATGTGGCCAAACAGATTATTGACCTGGCTGTGTTTGGAGCTGCCCAGAACCGCTCTCACAGACGGCTGGCTGACTTCACCGACACCATAGGGAACCGTGTCAGTGGCTCACACAACCTGGAGATGGCTATCAAATACATGTACAATGCTATGACACAGGATGGGCTGGACGTACATTTAGGTGAGTATGCCCTGTTATCTTTCTCCCTTGGATGCAGGCTGTGAGAAGTGTGCAATGAGGATAAATGTTTCACAAAGTAACGGATCTCTTTCAGCAATGTATTGCCCTCTGCTGAGTGTGACAGTAGTTTGCGTCCCTTTTTACCCTTTTCTTCTCCAGAGCCAGTCAAAATCCCACATTGGGTAAGAGGGAAGGAGAGTGCAGAAATGATTGCGCCGAGGGCCAAAAGTCTGGCTATACTGGGACTGGGTAGCAGTGTAGGGACACCACCTGAGGGTAAAGACCATACTATATAAAAGTATTTTAATGTCTGTCATCTGTCATCCACTCCCTGTTTACTCCTCCATGTCTCTCTGTTATCTCTCCAGGTATCGAGGCAGAGGTGTTGGTGGTTCAGTCTTTTGAGGAACTGAAGCGTAGAGCCAGTGAGGCCATAGGGAGGATTGTGGTCTTTAACCAACCATTTGTCAGCTACGGGGAGACGGTGGCTTACCGTGCTTATGGCGCCTCTGAGGCAGCCAAAGAAGGAGCTCTGGCCACACTCATTCGATCTATTACTCCTTTTTCTATTAACAGGTATCCATCCATCCATCCATCCATCCATCCATCCATCCAATCGTATGTCTCTGTCACGTCTCTCCATCTCTAGTCCCCACACAGGTTGGCAGGACTACCAAGCTGGAGTGAAGCGCATCCCTTCAGCCTGCATTACTGTGGAGGATGCTGAGCTGATGTGGCGTATGGCACAGAGAGGGCAGAAGATCGTGGTCAGACTCACAATGGGAGCCAAGACTCTGCCGGACGCTGACTCCTTCAACACAGTTGTTGAAATAACAGGCTGGCAACACCCTGAGCAGGTAGACCTTACACTCCCATCACAGACACCTGCCTGTCTGACTTATTTAAAGGGGTGATAGAATGCAAAACCGATTTTACCCTGTCATAGTTGAATAACGACAGTTCGGTGGGTAGATAGGACATACATAGAAGCTCAAAGTCCCACTGACACCCCTTTACTATGAAAATCTCATATTTTGAAACTGCCGCTGAAAACGGGCGAATCCCAATAAAGCTGAGTTGCTTACGCAAGCATCTCAAAATCCGGAACCTTAAGAGAACAGTCACGCCCCAACATTTACATAGGCTACACAACTGACCTGAGATCAGGTAGTCTTCTGAATCTAGCTAGGTCACGCAGATCTCTGCTATTCCATTACAAAATTCACTTCTGAAACTTTTTTATGCGAGAAATCAACCATATAAAGCTCAAATATGGGCCGCTTTACGAAAAAGGATGGCTAATTGCAAATTTTCTCCGACTGTGTGTCGGAGTTTAGTGCCGGTGTTGCACCGTAAGCTGTGACCCATCAGGAAGTGTGACCGCAGAGGGCGCTGTTGCACATCGTCTGCTCGTGTGTGCTAGACAATGGAGGGCGAAAAAGAGCGCGTACGCAAACGGAGTAAACATTAATACATTACGTCCACGGATGCGAGCTGTATGATTATTCGCGATTTGTTATTGCTTCCTAAGGAGAAAAAGTAAACCGCTGTTTATCTGAAAGTAAATAAAATATATTAAGGTACATTTTCTCTGAAATTTAACATGTATTTCTTTGTGACTGCATGCACATGCATGCACAATTACATTTGTAATAAGCACATTGGCTAAGTTGTCAGAATGTGTGACCCCACTGTAACTGCTTAATAAAGGAGTTAAACTTAAAAATATTGTTTGGGGTAGTTATGTCATGTCTTCACACTAATCTGGACCCATGTTTTCTTATTTGGAGTCATCACAGAGCCAGTATCTCAGAGGTCACCATATATGACAAGTAGCAGCTGTCAGAATGTGTGACCCCACTGTAACTGCTGAATTAATGAGTCAAACTTCAAAATATTGTTTGGGGTTGTTATGTCATGTCTTCACACTAATCTGGACCCATATTTTCTTATTTGGAGTCATCACAGAGCCAGTATCTCAGAGGTCACCATATATGACAAGTAGCAGCCGTCAGAATGTGTGACCCCACTGTAACTGCTGAATTGATGACTCCAAATAAGAAAATATGGGTCACAGCTTACGGTGTAACACCGGCAGCTGGCCGCGGAGCCCCTTAGTGCAGTATCCACAAAGGGTGACTTTGCCCTGGGTATGGAGCCCAGCAGGCTGCCGCTTTCTCGTCAGACTGTGTGGAGCTCCTAAAGTCCGACACGTCTTACCAAATTTGCAATTAGCCATCAAATTTTGTAAAACGGCCCATATTTCAGCTTTATATAGTTGATTTCTCGCTTAAAAAAGTCTCAGAAGTGAATTTGGTAATGAAACATTGCAGTGTCTGGAATATGAGATTCTGTCGCTTCTCTAATGTATGTGTATTGGGGATTCGCTCAACCAATCAGCACGCGTCTCTAATATGTGCGTATGGCAAGTCGCTCAACCAATCAGCGCGCAGCTCATCTAAATATTCATGACCATTTTCAGCCCAACCAATGTTACATACCCCATTAGGAGACCATAAGGAACAGTGTGAAATACCCTATATAATCATTCTATCACCCCTTTAAACTATTTTGGTGGGCCTTTTAAATGAATTGTGTGAGAAACAGATGACCCAAGAAGGACTCTATTATTATGTTCTTGTCTCTCTCTTAATTAGTCTCTCTTTTCCTCGGTTTGGTGGGGCGAGGAGAGAATGGTGTAACCTCTTTTTTTGCCGACTCCAGATAATCCCAGAGCTGTTTAGTCGGCCTTTTTTTTTGTGGGTGGGTGTGATCTGATCTTTCCAAAGAAGTGCTGAGGCTTAGTTGGAAATTCAACTTTCAGTCGGTCAGTATAAATTATGTTTTAATGGAAAGAAAGCATTTCGTAAGAAGACTATTGATCTGTTAGTTATGTGTTTTTGGATGTGTTTTTAATTTTTAGTTTTTTTATTTCTAGGATCTTGGAAATTCTCAAGAAATGTCCCCGCCTTGGCTTCCTATTTTCATGAATTCCCAAACTAGGACAAATTGGAAATTAGTTATTTGAATTTACAACAAGCCAGACATTCCTGCATTTTTCACAGATCACAGCATTTTTTCTATTGGCGAGTCTAAACAACTTAACTTAAATTACAGGCCTGCTGAAATGAACCTATCCTTTGATTATACCAGCAGAGTTGTGGTTTGTGAACACACATGAATGTAAACATGCAGAATGACTATTAAAACCTGCAGTCATTCCTTGTATAGTATTTTGTAAAGTAAAACTAGTATGCTGTGTAGAAAACTGGAGTCAATGGGGATCCACAATGTTACTTAAAGGGATATTTCACTGTTGGAAAGATGAATATATCTTTAAATTGGGTCACTTATGTAGTAGAAATGTGAATTTTCTTTAGAAATTGGTGGCTTCTAGGCCGAGAAAAGCCAGAAAATGTGTTTTTGGTTCATGTGGATGAAAGACACCAAATCCCAGAATGTACTTGTTTCGCTGGTTTTGCGTCTAATCCCAAGCCACGCCTACCGTTTACAGACAGACAGACAGACAGACAATGAGAAAGTTAACTCAACTCTAGTGTGTTTTATTGTCATTTCAACCATACACACAAAACAACGTTTCACTGTGGCTCAAGTGGTTACACATTTAAAATATATAAAAACGACATACGAAACTACATTTAGTGCACACACATTATAAGCTCTGTAAAGTTCTGCTAACGCATAGCTACTAGCATTAGTGCTTGGTGGGCTGTAAACACTGAGTATAGCTAAACACAGCCGTAAATTTGCGTGGAATGTAGAATGGTCAGCATTTAACAGTCACAAACTCCACCAGCAGTTAGCAGTTAGTTGGATACAAGCACCCCATTTCTGCACCAGGCAGTCCGTGTTAACACAGCCCACCTCCACTAGCTAGTCTTACCCGGTGACAGAGCAGCCGGCCTGGTAGCTGGATAGTCCGGTACACTGTTGTTCAGCAGTGTTTCCACAACAACAAAAACACAGAAGTCTCTGAACTTGTGTTGGGAGTTTCGTTGAAGTTGGATGTATTCCAGTTTGTTGTCTAATGAGCGGACACTTGCAAGCAGGATTGATGGAACAAGTGGCCGGCTAACGTTAGCTTTCCACCGGCACACTCGTTCAACGTTCCCTGCTGATGATGTCCCTTTACCGGCCAGATGCATCGAGTAACACCGCTGGTATCCATAGCCCGCGGGCGAAACTCGCAAAGTGTGTGGAGTATTCCGTCTGTAATAAAGTGTCCTGCATATTCTCCGATCTGTACCAATGTATCCCGGTGGTACACGTGTGCGGTAGTTTGAATGCACATAATTGTTGTTCTAAAATTTCCTTTGGGATGAATAAATCTATCTATCTATCTAACAGTTTCTGCTGAGAAGCTAAGCCAAGATTCAAGATGGCTGACGCTCGTTTTTGCTTCGGCAATCTCTGGGAAAAGATGACAGTCCAACCCCCTATGGGCTGGTTGAAAACATGCGGAAGTAGCTCCTAGTACTGGCTGTAGTCCATTGCCTCTGGGCAAAAATCTTCAGATGACGCAAAAATCGTTGTTTTACGTCATTGGAAGTATTATATATGTATTATACACAATACAGAGATCTCTCGTCTCAGGGTGACATGAGGGAGGGAAGCACGGTCATTAAAAAATACTACCGTGTTTCTGCTGATACAAAGCTTAATGCTAAATCGGTGAAGTATCCCTTTAACAGGGTGATTTACCTGAAAATAGGATAAAATGATCTGATTCCAGCATGCATTGTATGAAAGGTTATGTGCACCATAGACAGACACCTAAGTACAACGTATAGTTACCACTTCAACTATTAGATTTGTCAATCATAGAATAAGTTGGCAAAATATGCCCTGCCTATCACTGCGCAGAGCAAACACATTACCTGACCCAGCTTGCAGCTCTGCATTGCAGTGTCACACATTGTCACACACAGGTCGTTAGCACTATATGTGGGTAAGGACCAAGACACGTCTAGCAGGTAGAACCTGAGAAACGGACAAGGTGCTGCTGCACAAATCTCCAAATGCATACTTCTCTGTTTGTAGAGGAGGCAGTATGATTGGAAAAAAAAAACTACTAATGCTTCTGTCTTCAGTGTACAGGGCTGAAACGATACATTGGGCTCAGGATACCAGATGTGGCATGCTCAGCACCAAGGCACATGTTGCCCACTGTTACAGTTAGAACTAGTGGGCCAGATTTAACTTGGAATCCTTGGAAGAAACTGTCCTGATGCATTTTACTGTCTACTCAAAGCTGTTGGTCTGTCTGAATAAAAGTGGAAGAGAAGCAGAATCATAATTTCCCATCTAGTCGGGTTGAACGAGCATGTCCTAAATAGCTGAACAGGGTATGTAAATTGCAGCTGCACTGATTTGTGAAGATGAGTGGTAAAACCTGTGTGAACCAAACTGCAGCATAGCAAGAAAACGGGGGAGAAGCTTCTCGTCAGACTTGACCAAACTGAATTAACCTTTTCTATTTGCACGTATCGCACGCCTGAAACCTGTGTGGAATTTCCACAGTGTCCTCTGTGAATCATGATGTTTGTACTGTATATAGGTGGAGGTTGCCTGGAGCATGAGTCAAGTTATTGTTGTTAAGGAAGTGTGCATTTTGCATTTGAGACCGAGGCATATGTACAGTTTGTAATATCTGACAAGATATGTTTTTTTGGCAGATGAAGGTGGATGGTGTTTGCACTGGGAATTTCCCAGGAGTGTGAACATGAACAGTATGTGCGTAAGCCTTTACTCCATCTCAGCTTCTTCAACCTGCAAATACAAATATAAGATGACCAAACACAAGATTCCTGACTTTTTTTGCTAACAGAGAACACAAACTTAGTTTGTATAGTATTATTATGTCCAATATATTTCAGCAATTACCAGTGTGTGTAATTCAAGTGAACTCCGTTCTCGACAGCAGTCCCTCTGGTTTAATTTGTGGGGGAAAAGTTGTGCTAACTGAAGAACAAATCAGGAGACATGGATTTGAGGAACTTCGCTGATGTAAGCTGTTACTATTCTGATCTGGGAAACATAGTTTGGTCGCTCATTATAGAAAAGGGAAATGAAACACATGGCATGGTTGACATCATTTCTGGCTCTGTGACTTTGTGCTTTAGCTGGCAGTAGCAGCAGTAGTGGTTGGAGTGTGTGCCCACATTCATAGAAAAATGGGTATAGTGAGTCATTTCCACAGTTTAGCCTTTCAAAGCCAAGTCATAGTCATCTGAGAGTGATAAGTTGCTGTTTTTTTTTTATTCCACCCACTTAACTTGCCTTTTTAAATCAAAATGTCCTGATGTGTAGGCTTTCTGTTTATGGTTATGGCTAAAAACACAAATCATGTTGCCATTTTCTATTCCCATCTAAACTACAGGTCACTGAACCACATCTAAACATATTTTTCATACTTGGTTGATCTCTCTTCATTTAAACTACCGTAGTTAACTACAACATATTTAGTTGTAACACATTGTAAAAACCGGGTTCTCCTTCTACATAAACAACATGAAATCAACGAGATGGTTAACTATTCCTGCTACAGATTTCCTCTCTAGAGTCCTCGCTCCGAAGCGAATCACCTTCACTCTCTCACTCACTCTACCACACACTCCACACGCATGCCGGCCCTGCTATTCTCGTAGAAGAGATCGACGCACACACCAACGCACAAGTATAAACTTCCGGTCACTTATGTAGGCTACGGCGAAAGCTCTGCGTGGAGCCTCCGCACAACCATGAATCAGCCTTAAGACAACTAGTCGGCAATAGTCGGGTAGCTGTACCCCTCAGTAAAAAGAGTACAACAAAAATGATCCATGGTGAGTTTTAATACATATGAATGATCTGTTATTTCAACACTGCAGGTGGGCTGAATTATTACAAGCCTAGTGTGTTTATGAGCAAATTCCGACCCAACGACTGGATTGTAAAAACCCTGATGCATGCCTTAGCCTGTCTTTACTAAATGTGTATGTATGTTTTATATTCCCAGCTGATGTACGGTATTCCTATGTCATGCTAAAAGCATTTAAGCGTGTAGAGTACACACTATTAACATTTGTGATTACTGATAGGTTTCATTTATAACGAGCCTACAGGAGAAACACTTGCTCTCGTTTTAATGGTAGTGTGGCCTCTGGGTTATTGTCCGGACTGGGCTGGCTCAGGTCAGAAAATGTTTTGTAACCTGGAACCTCAGGTCAGGATCATCCCGCTGACCGGAATCCCACCCCTTAAAATTCCTGGAAATGGGGATGTTACTCTGAACTTTTTCTGAAGATGTTGTCTTAGTTTTCCTGTTTTTGTAAGTCTGTTTGTCCTTACTGATAAAAAGCAATTTTTCATTATGAAAGCTGAGTCATATTATTATTAGGGATTTTCCACCTTTATTTGATAGGACAGCTAGGTGAGAAAGGCATGCAGGAAATTGTCACAGGTCAGATTCGAACCCTGGACCTCTGCGTCGAGGCATAAACCTCTCAGTATTTGTGCACCTGCTCTACCCAATGAGCCAACCTGGCCACATACTGAGTTATATTTGAAGCATATTGTGTGTATATGTGTTTGTGTGTGCTTTAATAAATTGTAGACAAGATATGGGTCAGAGAGCGTTATCGGATTCTATTCTCTAGCACTTTGATTTAGATCAGACAAATGGTCGGGTTGCATGGATACGTACCTAGCAAAAGTTTCCCATCTCAGTCTCTTATTTCCATGTTTATATCTCTTTATCTGTCCAATCTGCTAGGTTGTCTTACTGAGCGGCCATTTGGACAGTTGGGATGTGGGCCAAGGCGCCATGGATGACGGAGGTGGAGCCATGATTTCCTGGGAAGCCCTGTCACTTATCAAGGACTTAGGTAATATAGACACAGACATACCATATAGACACACACACATATACAGTGCATGATGCTTCACAGATGAACTTTCACAGAATTAAACATTTACATACTGTAGAATTGGATGTAGAAAAAAAGTATACAGATGGCAGCAAGCTTACACAAGCTTAAAAACAAACAAAGTCAAGTTAGTGATTTACTAAGTGACTTTACAGTACCACTCTTAACAGTTGGTAGAACAGTGTACAAAAGTAAAATATAGTAAAGCTCCATGAACGAGGGAGTAAAACATGTTCTATACTGATGCTTTAATAAACTTCAACAGCCAGTTGGTGAATATCTTGACGAGTATCCCATTCCAAACTTAGGGACAAGTTACAAAACAATTCCTCAGACTATAAACAGTAATTTCCTTCAACTGTTTGTAGAGGAACAAGAACACGCATAATTAGGAAACAGGCTCGGATATGCAGTACATTATTGTTATGGAAAGAATGCAACTGAATAAACCTATAGTGGGACAGTTTCATCCAGCCAAGTGCACAAGGTCCAGTTATGAAAATGTTTTTTAGTCAGAAATACAGTAAACTTTAGAATGTATTACAAGTTCTAAAGAAAATTTGCAGCATTTTCATCAGGCATTTGGAGCTGTAATATCTATCATTCCTTATATATTTGTTGCTTTGTGTGTTCATTTAAGTCTATATCGTCCAGGTTTGCGTCCGAGGAGAACCCTGCGAACAGTGCTGTGGACAGCTGAAGAGCAGGGTGGAGTCGGAGCGCAGCAGTACTATAATCTACATAAGGTACTGTCTGCTTTTACTGCAGTAGTACCTAATAAGAAACACACTATAAAAGCAGTAAAGCATATTATTCCTGCTAGTAAGAATCAAGAAGGGTCAGACCACACTGTGAAAGTATAGGAGTGTAGAAATGTACTTCCAGTGAATTGGACAGGATAGCTACCACATTTTTCTCTGTAAGAAGGATCTAAACAGCAATATATTGTCTTACAGTTTTCTTTTTTTGTGACTTTGGCTGCTTACCACCAAGCCTTGACCCATAATAAACTACACTCTTAAAAACAGAGGTACAAGTTTTGTACATTTGATGTTTCGTACCAAACTAAATACTTTCACTAGTGTACTTCCCCACTCCCCAGTGGACTGTCCAGTTCTTACATTCGATATATAATTAGAATTTAAACTGCCTCAGTTAGATAAGGCAGCTGTATCAGCAACTCCCAGTGATTGGTGGAGTCATATTGACTGAAGCTTGTATTGTTTTTAATCATTCAAACACAGCTTGGATTGTTTTTTTATGTGTCCATGCTCTCTCTTGATCTCTCTGTTCTTTCACCTCCTCTATCTGCTCTGTCTCCTTCCTCTCCCCACCCAGGTGAACATGTCCAACTTTGATCTGGTCATGGAGTCGGACTTGGGGACATTTACCCCGGTGGCTCTGCAGTTTACTGGCAGTGATGCAGCACGAAAGGTAGGATTGAAAACACAACAGTGTCACACAATTAACAGTATTTAAAAAGTAACGATTCTCCAAATCCATGATTTGATTACACCTTTGATATAAAGTAACTGTGGAACTTTTAAAATTTCTTTCGCTGTTGTTAAAATGAACATAGTTCCTTGTATGAATTTCTTAAGAACAATGATCCCCTTACCCCCACCAATACATTTTTGGAAGAAACTTGATACCGTAATCCGGCAGTATATTTGCAATAATAAACAACCTAGGTTAAAATACTCTACCCTGCAACGTACCACAAACACGGGAGGCCTGGCCCTCCCCAACCTTAAAGTATATCACAGAGCCTTTCAGCTACGGGCCCTCAGAGTTTGGATGGACCCCTCATCTACAGTTCCATGGAGAGAACTGGAAGTCTAAGACTGCAAGACCTTGCCTTTGCAGGTGTGTGTCCAAAAAGGTTTATGCTAGCCTATGGCCCTATTATCACCAACACATTGACCAACTTTAAACAGGTGGAGGAGCAACTATGTTACACCAATAACTGGCATTTGAACACCCCAATTTGGCACAACATACACTTAACGTCTGGTAACAGACCCTTTGTTTGTAACCAGTGGAGTGACCGAGGTATTTATACTCTAGACCAGCTATTCAATGATGAAGGTATGTTAAGTTTTGAAGACCTGAGAGCTAGCTTTGAGGTCCCTAAGACATCCTTCTTCCTTTATCTTCGCTTAAGATCAGACCAAAATGTTATGGAGTGCCATGGGGGAACAGTCTTGAGACGCACCCAATCGTTAAATGGCTTGTTGATTCTCCGGTGAGAGGATTAGTGTCCGGGATTTATGCTAAACTGATGCAAGTATCCGTAGGAGAACTCCCAATATTAAAGAAATGGGAGCGAGAGCTGAGCCCTGAGGGCAACGTAATTAATTGGGAGACAATTTGGGACAACATTTCCCACTGTTCCAAGAACTCAAATCACCAGCAGATCCACTTCAGCATATGCCATAGGACATATTGGACTCCTCAGAAGAGATACGTCTCTAAAGTCATTCCTACTCCCTATTGCATGTTCTGTCAACCTGAACAAACTGGAACTTTCCTGCATATGGTCTGGGAGTGTGAACAGGTGCATGAGGTTTGGAATAAAACAACATCAATAACATCTGATGTGATAGGATGTCGAATTCCTACTGACCCGATTGTTTTGTTACTTAATGATGACTCTAAATTACACCTACTTGGGAGACAGAAGAAAATTTGGCTAGCTGGCTCAACCGCAACCAAGAAAATGATAGCTCAGTGCTGGCTCCCTACCCCCCCCCCACTCGCTTTGTATAAAACAGTGGTTGGCGTACTTCCTGGACATAGTTATGCTCGAGCTCTCTACAGCAAGGATTAACAAAGCCAAGTCATCGACTATAGACCTATGGAGAAACACAGCAGCACAAGTATCAGTCCTGGTGACCACAACACCACAATAATTAGAGGAGAGCGACTAGGCAAGGTGTGATTTCTGTTTTTGTTTCTTGTATATTGGTTTGTTTTGTTTTCCTCGAGACCGCAGAGGGTGGGGGGTGTGAGAAGGTTTTGGTTCTTGTTCAAGTGCATTTATTTGTTCTGTATGTTGTATGTTAAAAATATAATAATAAAAAAAATGATCATAAAAAAAACTGTTTAATTGTCCATCTGATGATCATAAAGGACCTGTAACAGCAAACAAGACTAATTATAGTCTATAATATTTCACAATGCGAGACGTGGTTGGACGTCGGTGGCCTACATGAAATGAAGTCCCCCTTCCATTTAGTGCCCAGTATTTATTTCTTTTCAGTCCGTGTTTGTGTTATCTTACTATTTTCTCATTGTCCCCCTGTAACGTTACTTGTGTAAAGAAACCGTGACAGTGACCCCCAGTATAGCTCACGATACATCCAAAGTAGGCTAAGTTACCGTATTCAACACTTGAAATGCAACGATGCATCTGTAACGTATTTTCTTATTGTAAAGGAATAATTTTCTGTCTTGAGCAAAATATTCATCGCGACTATATGACCTCCCGGTAACGCTAACTCAGTAACACAGTGGGTAATACAGCACCGTAAGGAAAAGATCTTTATGACAGCAGGTGTGGTAAAAACACTACTGCTTTTGTCCAAAGCGGCCATTAGAATCAACACAAATTTTTTACCTACAGTATAGCCACTTTAAAGGTCACGTTTCTTTTTTTTTTTTTTATGCCATGCTATGCTATGCCAGACTATAAACTCTTGATTTGTAAATAATCAACAGATCATTGGTTTTAATTCTTTAAAAAAACAAGAGACTACATGGTATCAAGTGTGCTATAATAATAGCCATATTTTTTCTGGAATGTACCACACAACATGGTTGTATTTAAATAATTAATGTTAATTGCTGATCCTGCCTTTAATTTCGATAATTGATAGCTCATTTCGTTTGATTTCAATTTAGAATTGAAATTGTGACACCCCTAGTACTTAATCAGGCTTGAATTCTGCAAAGCACAGATTCTGCAAGGTGTCAGTCCAGTGAATGTGCTGTTTTTCTTGCATCTAATCCGAGAGGCCATGTAATGTAAAAAATAAGACAGTGCATGTTGGAATTCCACCCCATGTTTAAAAAGCGCTGGTGTATAACTGACTGTGCGATGAGCTGAAAGCACTAAGCTGTGTACGTTATCAACAGGTGATGACAGAAGTGGTCAAACTGTTGGTTCCCATTAATACGACCAAACTGGAGGCACATGGAGAAGGGACAGACATCTCACCATGGATGCAGGCAGGAGTACCAGGTTAGTTGAATAAATAGGTTTTATCTGTCTGTCTGTAACTAGCAGCAAATGTTCATGATAGGATAATTGGGCACACTAAAATTAATTTTATATCAACTTAAGAAATATGCTTAACCTGGTTCAACATCATTTTGTGTCTGTCGTAAGCACACAATTAAAATATGAAGAAACCCGTCCTTATTTCTGTGGTTTTGGTTTTAATAACATCTTTGAAAGTGCTGTTTACACTGAATCACATCCTTGTGGCTGAACTATGAACATAAAACAGAATAGAATAGGGAAGTGGGGGCAGATATTAGCTTTAAATGGAATTTCTTTGAAAACTGAATTGAAACTGACTTTCTTCTAGTTTAGCAGTATAAGTGAGAGACTGGAAAAAGCAATAACAATATAGCTAACTTTTTTGCAACAGATGGAACCTTCACCAATGCTGTGCTTAATATCTGAGTATGTTTCTTTCTTTGTGGCTTTGCTAAAGCTGTAGTGGTCCAAACATCCTCTCTGTCTGGTTTTTGTAGAAGTGAAATTGCAATATACACAGAAAGACTGTGGTAAACCTTTTAGACGAGGGACTGAAAAAAACTTTAAACATTTCAGTGCATAACAAGGTGCCACAAATGTTCCTGCTTTAAAGCAACAGCAAGGTGAATTATTGGAAGGAGGATAGATTGCTACAGTATGTGGATACAGTGACAGTCTTCCATTATCAAACATGTAACATTTCCAAGCTGAGGGTGTGGTGCCTTGCGCAAAGGCACTTGTAAGGTAGAACGACTTCTGCAGGACTTTATTTGTTCTTCAATTTAGTGATGTTTTCACATTCCTGGAACTTTTTTTTTTATTGTTTATTTACCTACAGACATCTGTAATAAATAAATTTAAATGATTAGTGCTTTTCCCTCAAACAGAACCAAAATAATTCTGTTTGTCAATATAATGTCCCCTATAAACCAAGACGATTAACAATGAGGTATTCTTGACCACAATTGTCACACTGTCATAGTAAAAGATATCTTGAAGGATTAAGTGGTAAGAGTTGTAGATTTGGCCAACATTCCATCGTTATTTGACACTGACAAAATAATTGCAGTAATGTTTTATCAACTAAGAAGGAGTTAGCGGTATCTAGATTGTATGTAAAGTATTGAATACTGTATATAAAAGCCAGAATTTTTTCCAAGCCATTTTCTTTTTACTTAAGAGAAGATTAACCAATATGTTCATTACTAGATGTCTTATTATACCATTTATGCCAAATCATTGAGGATGCCACCTCTTCCAAAACATTAATAAAGTGATAAATTTGATTAGTACAGATTTGATAGAAAAAACTGTATTATTTAAAGGGAATGGGGAAGGTGTCTAGTTTAAAAAAAAACTCAGTTTAACTTCTAGGCAGGAGGGATTGCTGATTAAATGGGAGCTTGTTAGGTAACTTTTTTTAAACATGTGAGCTAAATCTGTTTAAACCTATTTTCCATTATGCCACATCAATATTTTCAAATGTATTATGTTTTAAGTTTCTTCAGTGATGCTTTAGTAGCGCATGCTAAGTGGCTTTTGGCTGATTTTAGAGTACATACTCCAGTTGGGTGTTAACCTGCTTTATAAAGTGATTTATTTGAGCCTTGTGTCCTTGATTTAAATAGGTAATGAAGGGGCCTCTTCCCAGTTCCTGACCCAAATTTTTCCAGTAGCCTGCTTTTATATTTATTACAGATGCCTTCCTGTTTCATTATCATCCTGATATTGTTGCCAACTACACTTTTTTGCATTAGGACCTTTTGAGTATTAAACTCAACTTTACTTAGTGGAAGTTAAATAAATCTGAATTAAAACTGTGAAAATAGTAGAAGTGAAATCACATTCTATTCTGAAAGACATCATGGTATAACATGTAAAAGAGGAACTGAAAAGAAATAGAACACAACAATATGTGAACCTTCAGCCAGACAGACCACAAACACATCTCCCTTTTTAAAGCAGTGACCGAACAGGAGAATCAGTTGCCTCAAGTTAGGAGCAGCTGAGGGCTTGGTGCCTTGCGCAAGTTCTCAGCAGTCTTTATTGTCCCATTCACTAATCTGTCATCCACCAACTCCTCTCCATGAGAAGGTGAAAAGAGACCGCTAGCCCACGACAGTGACTGAGTCCACAGACTCATGTTGAGTCCTCTGGTTCATGAACGGCCACAGACGAGCTGGGTTCTGAAGGGCCTTCCTCCTCGTCTGTAAGGCTGAGTCGAGGTCTCTTGGATGGTCTCTTTACTAATGTTGGTTGTAGGAGCAGTAGTGGACTGTCCAAGGGGAAGGTGTCGGTCCACACACCGCAATCTCTGCTGGGCATCTTCACCTGGGTAGCTTCAATGCACAGACAAAGAAATAAATGATTCTGTCAGTTGTGTCTACAATAGCTAAATGAATGAGCAGACTCTATTTTAGTAAGTAAAAGCAAAATATGACTTGATCACATGTAGAACTACAAACCTTTACTTCGAAAGGGATTCTGCAGAGTTTGCATGGATAGCTGTGTGCCGACCGATTTTATCTTCGGGGGGTCAGTCTGGGAGGCTACGTGTCTTACAGGAGGCAAAATTCGACAGGAACTGTCAGCGGTGCCCTAAACAGCAACACAGGGAACAGCAACACTTTCATTATCACAAATATTTCAAACAACAGGCTTAACAGTGTATTTATTTGGGGGTATTTTTAATGGCAGATTTGGTGCACTAGTGAGTATTGACAGCAGCAGGAAGGTGTACGAGGGTTTGACTCTTAATAAAAATGCCAGTCGCTGGAGGGGTCAACAGTGCAGTGTGAACAGTACCTTGGGAATATCTACTATAGTATTCTTACTTACAGGTTTGGGTTTCACACTTGGGTCTTGCACAGTCTGGATTGATCCTCCCTTGTTGAGCCCTAATTCTGAAGCACAATTGACTTTTTCCTGTGGTTAGGAAACACAAAATACTACCAATAAACTGCACCATTTCTCTTGGATTTTTCAGATCCTTTGGTAATACATGAACGCTCACTATTTCTCCTTTTGCAATTTTGCAACCGAAAACACGACTGTTATCGTTTTGAAAATAGTTAAACTAAGCTTGAAAAATACCAATATGTAGCTACACCTGGCTTATTTCCTCCGTTACCCGAATTCTTATTGTATATGGATACCCATTGCTTCACCCTAGCACCCCAGAAGATGATGGGATTAGTTCCTTAGTTATGGGACGTATGAAACCCTGGCTGATATCAGTGTTTTGGTACTGCTGCAGAGGGGTCGTCGACTAGAAATAAAGCTAAAAAATACCCAATGTTTATCATAATGAAAGAACTAGAAAGATATAAGCCAGCAGACTGTATCCGCTTATATAAATGACTTTTGATACTATTTTTTCCTCTGTGGAGGGCAGTAATTCACGTAAAAGAAGAGGAAAAAGTAAGACGAAGAGTAGAAAAAGAAAAGCTATGAGAGCGAGCCTTATATACTGTCTATGGAGCGAGCAGCAGCACATGGGACAAGTTTGAGCCAGCGCTGGAGAATAGCAGTAACGTCGTTAGCTGCTGGGAGCTAAACAACAGGCACATGTTGCAGACAATATTGCATGCAGTCCTTCTACACAAATAGGTTGACTGAGACACACGCTGAGCATGAAAATACCGTAGTCGCTGCTGGAGTCAATGCTGTGTCGGGTACCACAATATCATCAGGTTCTGATTTCACATTTGGGTCCATGATGGATGTATTAACAGAACGGTCTCGCACAGTCGGGATCGATCCGTCCTGCTCCTCCTCGAGCCTTAATTCTGACGTACTTCCCGCTTTGAATTGACCCGCAGGTTGTGATCCTGAATCTCCAGAATGGCCCAGCAAAGTGGGAACTGACCCTTCTATCAGCATTAACTTTTGCGAAAATCCAGCCTTGACCTGTGCCCAGTTTAGGAAGCAATGCGCTTCAAAATGAAGGTAACACAAATAAAGGTAGGGGCCTTTGTACGTCTGCTGAACCGTGGTAAACATGAATTTGAACCACTGATTCTTCACTGAGTCTTCCTTCGGTAAGCCATACAAATGGTATTTACTTTCGCAATCAAAAAAACAGCGCCTTTTTCTCAACATGGCAATATCGCTGACAAACTCTTCTCCGCGCCCTGTTGGCTCAAATGGTACCCCAAGATTCGCAAAAGTCGCGAGATGTTTGAGGTTGTTGTTTAGGATAGGTCGTCGGGCAGCGAGTCTCGCGAGAGTTTTCGCAAATACAAATCGGACCTCTCCATGGATGTATTAAGCATTGACATATATATAAGGTATTAATGCCAAGGCCAAAGACTATTAATATGAAGGGCCTAGGGGCTTTCAGAACATACTACTGATATCATGTGACGGATAATGTGACACTTGCACGCAGGTGGACTATTGAACTATTTTTGTGACTTCTGAAGCTACGTAGTAGTCTTATTTAGGGCCTTCATATCAAAGGGGGTAAATACATATGCATGCACCACTATTCATTTTACTGTTTTGTGTGTGTGTGTGTGTGTGTGGGCGGGCGGGCGGGCTTATGGTGAGGAGGTAGGATAAGGAAAGGGTCTCACATAGTGGTAGTCAGGTGGAGGTGGGGGCAGACAGATGAATGGTTAACAATGGATTCCAAAATAGTGCAAGAGGTTCTGAATGTGAAACTGGTATCCTTAGCATCAATCAGCTTAAAAAAACATAAAGCAAAGAGCTGGCACCAGGACCAGGATAAAGGGTAAGAATGGATGCCATCTGGACTCAAGACAACAATGATCACCTGCCATGGTAAAAAAGGTTGTCTATGCCACCTCATTGCTATTAAAATAATGATTAATTCCTAATACATCAGCAAACCTTAGCAGGCCAGACAGTCTAAAGAACAAGTTAAGCAGATTGAAATAGAAACATCATCACAAAGAGAAGTGAAATTGTATCAACACGTAGACTTCTTCCTTCTCTCTTTACCAATTTCTGAGTATTTAGTTGCTTTGGTTGTTTTCCACATGCTAGGACCGGAAAACCCCAACCTCTATGATAAGTTATTGGTAAAAGGAATTGAACCACTCCTTATATTAGTCAGACCCACATAACCCTTATGCAGACAAATGGTGGAGGATTACACCAGTTGCAAAAATGTTGTTTCTTTAATGTTGTATAATGTAATGATTTTGAGTGCAGGATTGTTTGAACAGTTGACTCTACAACATGTAACGTTTAGTGGAGCAGTTACTATTTTATACATTTTTTTCCTCCTCCATCTCTCATCCAGGTGCTAGCCTCCATGTAGCAGACAATCGGTACTTTTGGTTCCACCACAGTGAAGGTGATACCATGACTGTTCAGGACCCTCAAGCCATGAATCTTTGCTCAGCATTGTGGGCCGTGGTGGCCTATGTCGTAGCAGACCTACAGGACATGCTGCCCAGGTAGCCAGTTAGCACACAGGATGCTGAGCCTCCGCCCCCAGTGAACAGGAAGACCGGATGATGACTATGAACAGCTGGACTGGTTGATTCCAAAACACACTGTCAAATCCAATTTCTTTTCTTTTTTTTAAATGTATTTAGAAAAAAATTGAAATTCAGTTATAAAATCTTTACAAATTGAATGTTAGTTGTCCATTGTTTTTACAGTCAATGGACAAGACCAAGAACATTAGAATAGTGGACTTTCTCAGGTATTGTTTGTCTTTATGCCTTGATATATAATGTGCTGCAAAATCAAATAAGCAACAACAGTGGACTCATAAATGTGTTGAGAAATTAAGGAGCTGTTCAAATTTCCAGTGTTAAAGAGAATAACAACCTTATCTTTAAAAGATGCAGGTTTATGTTTTTTAGAAATTAGAAATATTAGGAAACATTCTTCCTAATGACACATTTACAGTGTTCTTTGAGATTTTACATTGCAGTGTTGCAATATGATCAATAAAGTATTAATCACTGCTTTACCCCTTCACCCCGATCTGCTCTTCCGCCTTAATATGTTTTAATTTTGCTGATCGTGTAATTTCTTTGATGGAAGAAAGAGGAATATGACAGATGAGACTTATTATACATCTAGTCCATGGAAAGGGGAAAAAGGAATGTTGAAGCAGGAGGTGGCATCATACAGAGGAGAGGAAGTATAGAGAATTCATCATTTTTGACATCCCAATTTAGCACACCCACACACAGACAGCTGGGACCTCTCTGCCCGATGAACTGAGAGTCAGCACTCCTGAGTGGTGATGTCAGGGTGAGTCAGCCAGCCAATGCATATTAAGTCATTTTGGAAACACAGATGTGGCTGAGTATGTGTGTGTCTGTGTTGACACAAAGCTGTGTAGCCAGTGTCAGTTAAGCTCTTCCTCATGTGCCAGTTAACACTGATTCACACAGTTATGTTAGTAAAGAAACACACCGTCTGGATGTTTAACACACAGTGAGTCACGTACGAGCACCACGCACATGATCTGTAGAAAACCACGGGATGGACAGAAGTGACTGGTTGACAAAAAACGGAATGATTTTTTTTAATTCGAAGATCAGTCTTAAGTCCCACCAAAAAAGTGGTAATGTAGCGTTACTTGTTTCATGTCTCTTGATCTGTACATGATAGCTGAAGTATATAAAATGAATATATACCTATTATTCATCTCATTGCTTGAGAGCTCTCAAGTGAAAATGGCATAGAAGGGTGAAGAACGTACATGACAGTGAATTGTGCTCTTTGTGGCTCATTTGTTCAGTCTACAGAATGTTGTCAAATAATAGGAAATGGCCAGAGCCCACCATGGTTACATCTTTTCTTGTTTTATCCAAAAAGTCTGTTCACTGACAAAAACAAAAGTATTCACATTTGAGAAGCTAGAATGTTATTTTTTTTGGTCAATCAATATATATGCCGTTTATTTGTCTGATTTATTGTTTCAGCTCTACAGTATATGTGATCCAGTCTGCAGAAACCTGAAGGTTTTCAACCTCCTTTAAATCGGGTCAGTACAAACAAAAACATCATAAATAATTTGTGTGACTCTGAATCATGTATTATTCTCTGCATTACAAGTGATTGTCATTTGAATGCAGTACACAACAAACAAGCAGCCGGAGGTCAACAGGCACATGCTGTATTATCCAGTCCTTGTGTGGAGTTTATACTTAATTTATCAGCATAGTGCACCACCTTGTGGACAACGTCCAGCACTGCGCCTGGTAAGTAAGAAATTTGTCCAGTAATTTGTCTCTTGGGTTTTAGGACAATAGGAGACTTACTGAGAAAAGTGACTATGTATTTTTTTTTTTCATTAAGCCATTCCAAGATTTTCAAATTCACAAAGAACGTCACCTCTTTACATAGCTAGTTGAGTAATGAAACCCATACAAAGGGTCCAGCTTTACATACTTTATATGAACCAACTTCTTTTCTTTAAGATTTTTTTTTTATTCAAAAGAGATTTGAGGACTTTCAAAAAGCCAACATCAAAGTTTCAGCTTTAGGGCCAAATTATCTCTTTACACATTTGCTCTTGAAAATATGGGCATCACTATACAGTTTATTCACTAAAAAACAAAAGATATGTAAGAAGATATGTGAAAATGCCCTTAGACCTCAGAGGGTTAAATCAGTGACCAAACAGGAGAATCAGGTGCCTAAAGTTAGTAGTTCCAACTACTGAGGGCTTGGTGCCTTGCGCAAGTTCTCAGCAGTCTTTATTGTCCCATTCACTAATCTGTCATCCACCAACTCCTTTCCATGAGAAGGTGAAAAGAGACCGCTAGCCCACGACAGTGACTGAGTCCACAGAGTCATGTTGAGTCCTCTGGTTCATGAACGGCCACAGACGAGCTGGGTTCTGAAGGGCCTTCCTCCTCGTCTGTAAGGCTGAGTCGAGGTCTCTTGGATGGTCTCTTTACTAATGTTGGTTGTAGGAGCAGTAGTGGACTGTCCAAGGGGAAGGTGTCGGTGCACACACCGCAATCTCTGCTGGGCATCTTCACCTGGGTAGCTTCAATGCACAGACAAAGAAATAAATAATTCTGTCAGTTGTGTCTACAATAGCTAAATGAATGAGCAGACACTCTTTTAGTAAGTAAAAGCAAAATATGACTTGATCACATGTAGGACTACAAACCTTTACTTCGAAAGGGATTCTGCAGAGTTTGCATGGATAGCTGTGTGCCGACCGATTTTATCTTCGGGGGGTCAGTTTGGGAGGCTACGTGTCTTACAGGAGGCAAAATTCGACAGGAACTGTCAGCGGTGCCCTAAACAGCAACACAGGGAACAGCAACACTTTCATTATCACAAATATTTCAAACAGGCTTAACAGTGTATTTATTTGGGGGTATTTTTAATGGCAGATTTGGTGCACTAGTGTTTACAGCAGCAGGAAGGTGTACGAGGATTTGACTCTTAATAAAAATGCCAGTCGCTGGAGGGGTCAACAGTGCAGTGTGAACAGTACCTTGGGAATATCTACTATAGTATTCTTACTTACAGGTTTGGGTTTCACACTTGGGTCTTGCACAGTCTGGATTGATCCTCCCTCATTGAGCCCTAATTCTGAAGCACATTCCGCTTTGACGTATTCCTGTGGTTAGGACACACAAAATACAACAAATAAGCTGCATTTCTCTTGGATTTTTCAGATCCTTTGGTAATACATGAAAGCTCACCATTTCTCCTTAGAAATATAAGCCAGCAGACTGTATCCGCTTATATGATACTCTATTTTTTTTTTCTCCCCTGTGATGAAATTCCTGCACAGTTAACCCCTGTTATTCAACACAGCAGTCGCGTTTTTAACTCTACATCACATAATGACTTTGAAAGAAGGGGCGGACAAAAAGTGTATTGTGAGTTCTCACGTAATATGCAAATCTCGCATAGCCGGACATGCGTCCACAGCGCTGCAGAATAGCAGTAACGTTAGCTGCTGGGAGCTAAACAATCGGCACATGTTGCACAGTATTGCATGCAGTCTTTCTACACAAATAGGTTAACAGTGAGACACACTGAGCATGAAAATACCGTAGTCGCTGGTGGGGTCAATAATGCAGTGTCGGATATCACAATATCATCAGGCTCTGATTTCATACTTGGGTCTCGCACAATCAGGATTGATCCTTCCTCCGCTCTTATCCCCTGTGAAATCAGGAGACATGTAGCATGTAAACAAAATGTACACACGTGCACATGATATCCTTTTGCAAGACAAATCCCCGGTTGTGTAACTGTCTCCACGTAACAAAGCAACTTAAACGCAGTGTCGTTTACCACTTAAAACAACAACGTTAGCTAACGCTACCAAGTTAACTGAGGCCAGTGGTTTGGTGCCCTTACCAATCAACCTGTAAAAGTAAAGTTAACGTTCTAAACATACATCCACATGCACACTTGTACACTGGTCAACATATTGTGATCGAAAAGCAATCTAAAAATATTTTGAGCAAAACCATTTGCACGCAAAACGTTAGCTAGAAAACGTTACATTTGACTGCGACCTTAACATCAGCTGGTATTAATCACTCAATCCACATCCACAAAATTGTTCCACATCTTGAAATGCACAACATCATATTTCAAAACAAAAGAAGAGCAAAACCATTTGAAAGTTAGCTAAATAAGTTCGCTTTCACACTGTATAACTGCTGTATAACATCACAGCTTTAGCTGGGTTAGCTTTAGCTGTAGGTTAGCTACAACCTACATATCCCCACTTCAACACTGGTGAAGTTACATTGCCTTGTTTATTTTGAATATAATCCACAACTAAATCACACTTACAGGTTGTGGTTCTGAATCTCCAGGTTGGCCTGACAGAGTCGGAACTGCACGGTCTTTCAGAAGTAATCGTTTCGAAAATCCTAAATTGAACTGTGGCCGGTTCAGGAAGCAGTCATCCGTAAAATGAACAGAACACAACATAAGGTTGGGGTTGTAGTCCTGGGGAGTAGTGTTAAAAATAAATTTTAACCAGTGACTCTTCAATTCATCGTCTTTTGGAAGATGAAACAGAGGAGATTTCTCCTTGCACTGACGAATACAGCGTCTCCGAGACATGGATACAACCATAGACAGTATATAAACATACAAGGATACAACTAGCTAGCTAAGCTCCCTCCAGTGGTTTTGAGGGCGTGCCACAGGCCACACACAATAGCCACACACAATAGCCACACACAATAGCCACACACAATAGCCACACACTGGCAGCTAGGCGAGCATTAACCATAGACAGTAAACGTAATAGACAAAGCGACGCCGTAGACTTGCAACCAAGCCTCTCTCCACAACCAACGCGCAAGGGCGTAAATCCCAGGGGGGTCGGGTCAAAAAAAGTTTGCTATGTTATTAGTGTAATGTAATGTAACGTTACGATAGCTTGTTGGATAGAAATGCACCCATTACAACTAACGTTACCATGGCGATTAACCCTAATATCAGTTCTTATATTTGGGTTAATATTGAAGATCTACAGTTGTGTTTTGCTCAATATGAAGTTAAGTGGCTGATCAGTTAAATATATATAATCTGTCCCAGACGAAACCTATTTATGTGGAGGACGCAAGATCATTTTTAAATTATAATATGACCGCGAGGTGAACCTATGAAACTTAATCATATTTAGACATCTGACGTTAAAGATGTGTTGTTGTTGCCCAGATAAAATGACGGAGAAAAGAAAAACAGACATAAGATCCTTTTTCAGTAGGCCTACACCAAAACGCCAAGTAAGTACAATAAGTCCTCATATCAAGACAATTTGGTAACATCTTATGTGTGCTTTATGAATGGGTGCTTATGGAAATACTAAGGTCACTATGTCACAGGCAAAGCAGACAGAAATAACTGAGGAACAGGGAGACCAGGGACAGTCAGGTGTAGAGTCTCAGGTAAGTGTGTTGAGCTTAGTTCATATTTTTGGAGGTGTGTGGCTGTCAGGTAGCCTGACAAGCCAGACCCACATCAAGATGTTAGGTCTGAGAACTCACCATTGACAGAGCTCAATCCGAGGGGCGGGATAAATGGTTGTCTTTCAAATTCCCTCTGCAAGTAATATGATAGTGCTACAACCAGGCAGAGCAAGGTAGCGAAGCTATAGTTGATAGATTAAACTTTTGCCGTATCCGATCGGCAAAACTCAGAACACATCTTCCTTTTTCAAGAATGATTTCTGTGCCGTTATTTCTCAAAGAAAAGCTTAACTCCAAGTCTTCAAGAAGACCACTGTTCCCATCAGCAGCCATAAGCCCGCCCACCGACTCTATACACGATTGGCCTGACCAGAGTTTGGTTTTTCCAGCTCGCAAGCCAACGGAGAGTGCCTAGACCATGGATGTATAATATGCTCAGTTAGCCTACAGGACGAAAAATACATGGTAGTACAACAAACTTACCTCCGTAATATTGGTAATATTCCTTCCAACATTAGCTTTACCAGGACTTGCAGGGTTGTGGCACAACTTTATCAGAGCCCTTGGCTCGCTGTCTCTTTTATCAGAGCGACTTGTTGAGGCTTCATCGTGTTTCTCATCCTCTATCCACCTCCTATACACAGGCAAATCTCGTTCCAGTCTTGTTAAAAAGGTGACACACCGCCGACAAATCCTATTCGACACTGGTCTGTTTACTACCGTCACGCCAACATGAAAAAGTCTTTCGGATATACTTGGTTTCCCAAATCTATCGAAAATGTTGACTGAGTATTTGTGCAAGCCAACCATTCTCATATTCTGCTTGCAAAAACGGCAAAAGTCGTCTTGTGGCTCCATTTCCATTAGGCTACATTTACATCTCGATAATTTTTCAACCGAAGAAAGTCTCAGTTTATTGTTAAACTGTTGAATTATAAGACTGAAAATACGTAATTAGAAAGACTACACACTTCAATGTCGCACGGATGACGTCTCGCTGAAGCTACGATGTCTGTGTGTACCGTTTTATATATGTCAATGGATGTAACGTTACCCAAATGAGCAGAGGATCTTGCTTGTTCTTTTGCTTCTCTGCTGTAAACACTTCACCGGATAAAACCAAAACACATCAGGTAAGATAACGTTACATGTGTTGTGGAACAGAGCTAAGCCAGCTAGCTAGCGAGCAAGTTGAGCGTCAAGCTAGGTGACGTAAATTGTGTGAGACGAGAGATGTAGTTCACACCATTGACACACATATATATATATATATATATATATATATATATATATATATATATATATATATATATATATATATATATATATATATATATGTGTACACACAGAGCGGTTTTCAACTGTCTATGGTTTCACACAAAACTAAGTCGTCATATGACAAACCTACTGCTAACTGAGACTTTCTTCGGTTGAAAAATGATCTTTTAAATTATTTACGAACATCATATTTGTAATTCATGGCTCAATTAAAACGGGATCAAAAAATAATTTGCCTCTCCCAGTTCACTACCGTTCATATTTTTTCCGTCACCTCTTTTGGCATTGCCCACACACCAGAACATTTTGGCAAAACCTCAGCAGATTCATCATTGTTCATATTTATAAAGACTTTGCCTTATTGTGGAAGGATGCTATTTTTTGCTTTTATAAAAGTCATAGTAAAGATAAGATTTACTTCATTATAAATTTATTAATTCTTTTGGCAACATTTCACATTCATAAGTGTAAATTCAGCACTAAAAAACCTAGTTTTGTACTTTTTCTCTATGAAGTTGAACATTATATTAATCAGATTTCTGACTCGAACAACAAAAACGCTGTTAAAACTGTCAACATATGGTCCTCTTTCTCTTTATAATGGCCTATATGCTTCCCCTGGCAATCCTGTTTTATATTTTGTTTATCTTTTTATTGTTGTATGTTATGTATATTTTGGCTGTTCACATGTGATTTGTACCCTTTATTTGCAAAAAAAAAAAAAAAAAAAAAGAATTAAAAAATTATACTGTCTATGGGAATTATGAGGTCCACCGGAAGGGGAGGGACTTCGCCTCTCTATCGTCCAAAACTTTTTTCTCCTTCAATTAATTTATTGAAAGCATTTGCAGTTACAAACAACACATACAAGTACACATACACAAAACTACAAAATAAATACATAAACAAATCATATTCCAGGGAGTCTGAAAAGTCCAGCAAGGCTAATCAGTAAGCAGTCCCTAACAGAGGAGTTCCAATATCATTCAGTCACGTGATGTCACAAGTGTTTGCTATTATGTGCACAGTCTTCAGAGCTTTACAGTTCTTTGAATATCTTATGGAGTCCAAATATTCATTGACTTCACTCTCAAATGCAGGAAAGAAAGGTTTAGAGCCCCTGAACTTACATTTATGGATGTGATATTTGGCGACTATAAAGAAAAGATTAATAATTAAATATTTTCCTTCCTTGTCGGTCTTGCTCAACCACACCAAAGAAAATATCCTTAAAACAAAATGAGAAATCCGTAACGAAATAGGTTTGGATAAATTCAAGGACATCTGACCAGAATCTTTCTGTGTAGGAAAATTTCCAAAATAAATGGGAAATATCTTCATCTGACCTTTTACAGAAAGAGCATTCAGATTCCATATCTGGTTTATACCGCTTAAGCACACACTTTGCTGGGTAGAATCTGTGAATGAATTTAAATGTAACTTCTCTCACTTTATTAGTAAGCATATATTTGAAAGGCAAAGACCAAACGTTTTTCCAAGGGACAGTCTCTATTAAACTGTTCCAATATGGGATTATATAAGGAGTAGTAACAATATATTTTTGGTATAGAGTCCTAATTGTTTTATTTTTAGTCCGGCGCACCGCTGAAAAGCATAAACGCCCCACAGCTGTATGAGATAAATCCATATTGTGAGTCAGTGGCCATGGGAAATTAATGCCTCCCAGCAGCATTCTGATTCCAGAAGGAATTGCATCAAAGACAATTGCATATTCCCTAACCAAAAAAGGGAATTTGAAATGTCTGCAAAAAAAAAAAAAAAAGAAATCTGAATAACTGTACGGTCTGCCATTTGTGTCATAGAGCTGGCCAACAAGTAAAATATTATTCCTGTACCAGTTTTCAAAAAATAAAGATTTGTTTTTGAAGAGAATGTCAGTAATAAGCCAAATGTAATATCAACAAGGTGAGAAGTTATGTTTAAATAAGGATAAAACCATGTTAAAGCGAGTCAAATGCCTTTATAAAAATCAAGGAACAGAATGAAGCTGTTGTCAATGATAAACTCATTATAATCCAATAAATCCAGCACTAATCTAATATTATTTGCAATTTGCAATATGTCATTTCCTCATGAACCCAGATTGTGATTCATCTATAATAGAGTCTAACACTTCTTTAAATTTATTAGCGAAAACTAGTGCAAACATTTTGTAATCGTTAATTAAGAGAGTGATAGCCGACGCCAATTCTCTAGACAGTTTCTGTCCTTGTCTGGTTTCGGAATCAATGTGATGACACCCTGCGTCATAGTTGTTGGGAGAGCTTCTTTCTCTAAGCTCTCTGAGAGCTTAGAGACTTTTACCAGAAAGGGAGTTAGTAATTCATCAAACATTTTGTACAATTCAGCAGTTATACCATCACACCCTGGGCCTTTGTTGTTTTTGAGATTTTTTAAATCGCCTTCAACTCCTCCTGGAATATGCTATCATCACAGTAGTCTATCTTCTGGGGATATAATTCTACAAGATAAGAGTCCATACATGATTTAGTTGTTCCCTCGCAGTAATTAGATGCGTATAGATTGTTATAGAAATTATAGCAGTGGACGGCTAAGTCTCTTGGATCTTCAATAATTTTTCCCTCCACTTTAATTGATCTACAGTAGCCAGTACATTTTTACTCTTTTCAAGTGTAAAGAGGTAGGCTGAATTTTGTTCACCCTCTTCCATCCATCGTTTTCTTGACCTTATGTAGGCTCCCTTAGCTTTTGATTTATAAATGTCATTAATTTATTTTGTAATTTCTTATATTCACATCTTTCATCATTAGATACTCTTGTTGAGAAAGAAACGCTAGCTGCTCAATAACCTCGTCTTCAACTGCCAAATCACCACCAAACTTCCTGAGAAACTTCCCCAACTCATATTTTAGAAGCTCCCAATTTGTCCCATACGCTTTCTGAGTGTCTGCTTTAATCCAAAAGTTTTCAATCAATTCTTTGACTCTTTGTTTGACCCTGATCATGTTCATTTTACCCACGACAGTGACTGAGTCCACAGAGTCATGTTTGAGTCCTCTGGTTCATGAACGGCCACAGACGAGCTGGATTCTGAAGGGCCTTCCTCCTCGTCTGTAAGGCTGAGTCGAGGTCTCTTGGATGGTCTCTTTACTAATGTTGGTTGTAGGAGCAGTAGTGGACTGTCCAAGGGGAAGGTGACGGTGCCCACACCGCAATCTCTGCTGGGCATCTTCACCTGGGTAGCTTCAATGCACAGACAAAGAAATCAGTAATTATGTCAGTTGTGTCTACAGTTGCTAAATGAATGAGCACACACTAATTACTGTAGTATGTAAAAGCAAAAAAGTAAAGCAAATTAAACATGACTTGATGATATGTAGGACTACAAACCTTTACTTCGAAATTGATTCTGCAGAGTTTGCATAGATAGGTGTGTGTCGAATGTTTTCTTTGAGGGGTCAGTCTGGGAGGCGACGTGTCTTACAGGAGGCAAAATTCGACAGGAACTGTCAGCGGTGCCCTAAACAGCAACACAGGGAACAGCAACACTTTCATTATCACAAATATAATTTCAAAAAACACACGAAAGTACTGAATGCTTTGTTTAGAGTTGAGAGGTTGGGCTGTGGGGTGGACATCTGCTGGGTTTATGTTATGGATTGAAAGAAATGGGAAAAGCAGTTACCATTGCAAAGTCAAATTAAGTCAAGTCAAGTAAATTATACAATTATTTGGGGCTATTTTCCATCACAGATTGGGTGTACTAGTGAGTATTTACAGCAGCAGGAAGGTCTATAAGGGGTTGACTCAAAATAAACTACAATGCCTATTTTCATCATAATGAAGGAACTGATGCACAATGGAGCTCTCTGGCCCAGAGCAATGTGTATTATCACTTTGGCTACACAGACAAGTTGTTAATAGGATCAATTAATTGTTGGTTTTGGTCTTTTCATGCATGTTTGTCGACAATAAGAAAAAATATAGAATATCACCAGACTTATCCATTAACTAATCTGTGGCCTGACACTAAGACTGGAGCACTCTGGGATGAAGGAAAACATGCAACATTATTTTATGTAAATGTGGTCGTTCCGAAACTGCACCGGGACCCGAAGGACAACGCCAGGCCAATACAAAACGTCAAATAAACTGGACGGGTCCCGGTGACCCAAAGGACAACACAAGGGTTAAACTTCAGGAAATACAACACACAAAGAGAAGCATTGTTTAACGTAGTGTCTGATTCAGGAGCTAAACCATCCAGCTTATCTTCATCAGCATCTCTATACACAAATAGGTTGGCAGTGAAACATGAACATGAAAATACTGGTGTCACTGGTGGGGTCAACAGTGCAGTGTGAACAGTATCTTAAGAATAACTTAAGTAGTATTCTTACTTACAGTTTCTGATTTTACACTTGGATATCGCGAAGTCGGGATTGATTCTTCCTCTTTGAGCCTCAATTCTGCAGCACATCCCGCTTTGACGTCTTCCTGTGGTTTGGACACACAAAATACTGCTCATTGTTATGGGAAAGATATCATTATAGCCACTGTTTACAAATCTTCAGATGTAGGGACACTGAAATACGCATTTGTGTTTTTGTTTCTGCAGCCTGAACGAGTACGGTGCTTGCCCTCTTGATGTATCCATCTAGTAAGTGGCTCAGTGTGCCCACGAGAACAAGCTACAGGGGAGCGGTGATAACCATCAGCTAATTCAGCAGCAGCTATTTGTCAAACTGTATTGCGGCAAGTAACATTTGCTATAACTTTTTCGTCAATATCCCCAAGCCATTATGTCCTGTTAGCATTTGACATAAATCATGTAACTTAGCAGGCTTAACGTTAGCTAACATTATCTAGCACCCTGCAGATTTGTTGGGACACAGTCCACAGATAAAACAGAAGAAAAATAGAATTACAGGTTGACCTGCTTGTACTCGCTCTGTCCACAGGACAAATGGATGGAATGGAGTCTGGCTTCAATACAAGTTGTGGCAAACCCCATCTTTTTGGGGTAAGGTTGGCTGGGACATTATGATTTTTCCAAATAAACTGCAGCCATGTCTCTTTGGATTTTCCGATCCTTCGGTAATCAAACAGTAGACTTAAACATGATAACATGAATGTTCACCATTTCTCCCTCTGCAAATTTGCAGCCGAAAACACAACTCTGTCGTTGTTTTGACAACAGTGAAACCAAACTTCTAAAATAGCAATGTGGCTACACCTGCGACGCGTTATTATGGATCCCACAAGTCCCGCCCTAAGAAGCAGCCCGATTGGTTGGGGTTAGGCATTGACCTTGAGTAGTTAAGGTTAGGATAGCCGACTGGTCAGGGGTAGGACCTGAACAAATCGGGTTCCATTACCTTGCGTAAGCATGGATGCCTGTGAATGCTATTGAAGTGCGGAGTTTGCCTAGAAGCTGCGTAGGTTCAGAGAATGTCTAATAAGCAGAATGCTAGCGTGTTATGGGAAACAACGACTCAACCTGTAAGAAATCAAAAGGACATAAGTACTCGTTCATTCAACTTTCAACCTATAATCCATGTTGAACTTGCAAAAACCATCATCAAATATGAGATTTTTCAATGACAATCAAGAGAAAGAGACAAATTTAGCCGTCTAGCTCCACAGACTCCCATTCATTTTGCACTCGCCTGCGATCAGCCCCAGTGGAACTGCAACCAAATTCGGTACAATGGGGCTTAATAGGGAGTGAACAGGCTCTCCGTAGACGGGCTCTAGTGGGCGTCACCACACATTATATCAGGTGAAAAATCGCCTGATGTAATGTGTATCCCCTCTGTAACTATTGCTAGAAAAGAGCAGACATCTCCATATTATCTCAGGTTGTTCACTGTGACCTGGTAAACACTGAAAATAACACACATGACAGGACAGTCCCTTTGCATGTTAGGGGAGGGGATACACATTATATCAGGTGAAAAACCGCCTGATATAATGTGTATGTCTGTAACTATTGCTAGAAAACAGCAGACATCTCCATATTATCTCAGGTTGTTTATTGTGACCTGGTAAAGACAGAAAATAACAGATGATGACAGGACAGACCCTTTGCATGTTAGGGGAGGGGATACACAAAATATCAGGTGAAAAAACAGCCTGATATAATGTGTATCCCCTCTGTAACTTATATGGTAGACAGGTCAACAAAGCAGTTAACTGAAAAGCCATATTAAACTAAATTAAAAACAGAAATCACGTTAGAGGGCAGGGCGGGACGTGTTAGCAAAGACGAGGAACAAATATTGTTCATAAACCTGCATGACTCACATAGATAGGCCTATCAATCGGCCTATGTAGCTAAGGTGCATGTCAACATTGAACTTTGGAAAACACTGTTGATTAATCCACAATAATAAACAACGCATTAAACAATTCACACGTTGCCCTATGTAGATAAATGAGACCCTTGTTACTATGGAAAACCCTGTCAAGTCTTCCACGTCGCTATTTGTTCCATTTAAGAGGTGCAGCAATTAAACTCTGCTCTGAGTGCACACGCGCTCCCGCGGCCAGGGGATAAGTACCTTGGCACATGTTATGTGCTCCCCGCCCTGCTCTCTCTTCCTCTCTGTTCATCTCAGGTGTTCCTGATCTCTGATTGAGGGTGGCCCCGCCCCTGGATATAAGAGGCTGGGAGACAGGAATGCCTGAGGGAGACTGAAGCAGCTTGGATGGTTTCTTTTGTTATCTACTTTTTTCCTTTCGTGTTTTATTGCTTTGAGGATGGAGGTCTGGTAGTCTAGTTTTCGCGGCTTTGTTTCTGTTAGTTACTACTTTTAGTTTAGGGGGGGGTTCTGGGTCTGACGGCCTTTGATGGGTTGGCACAGGCTTCTTCCCTTCTTTTGTTCTTTTTGGCCAGACCTCCAGACTCCAATAGTTTTGGTTAATCAACCATACTTAAGTTGTGAATTATCTTTAATTAATCCTCGGTTTTGGTGTTATTCAATATGTTGACGGTCACATTTAGCCTAAGTTGTGTTTGTTTGCTGTGGCCGTAACAGCACGACTCCGCACTCTAGCCTGGATGCCAGCTGAATTTAGCCTCGCCCACAACATTTGAAATCGAGGTTATTCTCATAGTCCTATCATAAGTAGAAATTCATCAACAACAAGCTTACCTCTGTAATGCTTCTTCGCGTTATTTTACCGGTTGGAGTTAACAGATTGGGGGAAAAACTTATTCAGAGCCCTGGGCGTCATGGAGGGAGTAGGCTCCTCTCTTCTCTGATGCCTCAGATGAACACGCTTCTTCAGCCTGGTCTCTTTCGTCGTCTGTCCATTTTTTTTTATTTATTTTTTAACACGGGCATGTCGCGTTCTAACCGTGTTAAGTTCTGACAGGACCGACAAATGCGACAAGATCATGCTGTATTGGCAAAGATCGCCATGAGATCGTTTAAGCTCTTCTTCCAGCGTGCGTGCAGTTGAGTTCTGTTGACAAACTATGCGTCGCTCAACATACGTCACATACTCCGTTGCTCTGATTTGTTGTAGGTCTAAAAACCATATCATAACTGATGTTGCTCTCAGAGTAACTGGTGGGCAACATGTCTGCAATGAAAGTCAGGCTGTTCTGCACTGTTAATGGATGTTAAAACGTATGTAACAATACAACTAACATACCCCGGTGATGCTGCGTCGAATATTAGCTGTCCCAGGACTTGCAGGGTTATGGCAGAACTTTTTCAAGGCCCTGGGTGTCTTCGACGGAGTAGGCTCACGCTCACGGTCTCGTTTACCTGAACGACCTGTCATCGTTTCTACTGCGGAGGCTTCCTCGTTCTCTTCATCCTCCACCCATCTCCAGTACACCGGCAGGTCACGTTCAAGTCTCGATAAAAGGGTGAGACACCGCTGACAAATTCTGTTCGACTTTGCCGGTGTTTTAACAACCGCCACTCCAACATGCAGTAGTCTCTCGGCAATACTTTGGGGTTTCTTCTGTTTTTCGAAGATGCTTGATGAATGTGTAAGCACGCCCGCAATTCTCATATTCTTTTCGCAAAAACGGCAACAGTCGTTGGGCTCCATTACCATAACGTTTGTTGGCTTACAGGAGTCTCTCCATCAAACTTTTCCACAATATAACCATACCATGGATGTGATGTATACACGCGGAACACATGTGAAACATTTCCGTCGCTCTGACTACGTCACCTTCTTCGTTGCTCTGGTTGGTTGTAGCACTATCCTAGACAACAGTTTATCCCGCCCCTCGGATTGAGCCCTGCCAATGGTGTGTTTCCAGACCCAGCATCTTCTTGATGTTTATACAGTGCCTTGCGAAAGTATTCGGCCCCCTTGAACTTTTCGACCTTTTGCCACATTTCAGGCCTCAAACATAAAGATATAAAACTGTAATTTTTTGTGAAGAATCAACAACAAGTGGGACACAATCATGAAGTGGAACGAAATTTATTGGATATTTCAAACCTTTTAAACAAATAAAAAACTGAAATATTGGGCGTGCAAAATTATTCAGCCCCCTTAAGTTAATACTTTGTAGCGCCACCTTTTGCTGCGATTACAGCTGTAAGTCGCTTGGGGTATGTCTATCAGTTTTGCACATCGAGAGACTGACTTTTTTGCCCATTCCTCCTTGCAAAACAGCTCGAGCTCAGTGAGGTTGGATGGAGAGCGTTTGTGAACAGCAGTTTTCAGTTCTTTCCACAGATTCTCGATTGGATTCAGGTCTGGACTTTGACTTGGTCATTCTAACACCTGGATATGTTTATTTGTGAACCATTCCATTGTAGATTTTGCTTTATGTTTTGGATCATTGTCTTGTTGGAAGACAAATCTCCGTCCCACTCTCAGGTCTTTTGCAGACTCCATCAGGTTTTCTTCCAGAATGGTCCTGTATTTGGCTCCATCCATCTTCCCATCAATTTTAACCATCTTCCCTGTCCCTGCTGAAGAAAAGCAGGCCCAAACCATGATGCTGCCACCACCATGTTTGACAGTGGGGATGGTGTGTTCAGGGTGATGAGCTGTGTTGCTTTTACGCCAAACATAACGTTTTGCATTGTTGCCAAAAGTTCGATTTTGGTTTCATCTGACCACAGCACCTTCTTCCACATGTTTGGTGTGTCTCCCAGGTGGCTTTTGGCAAACTTTTAAACGACACCTTTTATGGATATCTTTAAGAAATGGCTTTCTTCTTGCCACTCTTCCATAAAGGCCAGATTTGTGCAGTATACGACTGATTGTTGTCCTATGGACAGAGTCTCCCACCTCAGCTGTAGATCTCTGCAGTTCATCCAGAGTGATCATGGGCCTCTTGGCTGCATCTCTGATCAGTCTTCTCATTGTATGAGCTGAAAGTTTAGAGGGACGCGCCGGGTCTCGCAGATTTGTAGTGGTCTGATACTCCTTCCATTTCAATATTATGCGTTGCACAGTGCTCCTTGGGATGTTTAAAGCTTGGGAAATCTTTTTGTATCCAAACCGGCTTTAAACTTCTCCACAACAGTATCTCGGACCTGCCTGGTGTGTTCCTTGTTCTTCATGATGCTCTTCCGCTTTACACGGCGACCTCTGAGACTATCACAGAGCAGGTGCATTTATACGGAGACTTGATTACACACAGCTGGATTCTATTTATCATCATTAGTCATTTAGGTCAACATTGGATCATTCAGAGATCCTCACTGAACTTCTGTAGAGAGTTTGCTGCACTGAAAGTAAAGGGGCTGAATAATTTTGCACGCCCACTTTTTCAGTTTTTTATTTGTTAAAAAAGTTTGAAATAGCCAATGAATTTCGTTCCACTTCATAATTGGGACCCACTTGTTGTTGATTCTTCACAAAAAATTACAGTTTTATATCTTTATGTTTGAGGCCTGAAATGTGGCAAAAGGTCGAAACGTTCAAGGGGGCCGAATACTTTCGCAAGGCACTGTATACTGTCTATGGTCTGGCCCGTCTGGCCATGGATGTGGGAACTGGCTTTTCAGGCTTGTACTTCAATGCAATGTCAAGCTGATGGGTGAAAGCTCTACCAATGTCTCTGAAATCAATGATGAGAGAAGACATCAGGTACTCTAAAGTTTCTCCTGGTCTGAGGCAGCTGTGCATCCAAGGAATTGATTTCTGTGATTTTAAATGTACCAACAAAGTTATTAGAAATATTCTATTGAAGGAATATTATTCTAATCCAGTAAAAAGACAATATATGATGAACGAATTTGGGGATGGAGAGGTTAAGAAAATAAGGAAAAGTTATATCTCATTTCCTCTTCTCCTGAAGGTAAAAGAGGTACATTTTTAAATTTTAAATGAAATCTACCCAACAAACGAATTTTGATACTAATAAGAGTTTTTTGTGTGAGTCGATGCAATCTTTCTGGAGAGATCTGCAGAGCTGGTTACAGACCAGGGAAATATAGATACCACCTCCGACAGTGAAGAATATAAAGTTTGGTGTTTTGTTGAAGATAAGAAGGTAGATTTTGCTCTCAACGACTTGGTGCTTCTAGGAAAACATTTTATACATGAATGTAGATATTTTAAGACCATATCCTCCCTGATCCACTGGAAGAATGAGTTCAATCTTTTGTGCAAGTCATTAAAACGGGGTAAGGATTTAAAAAAAAAAAAAAAAAAAAAAAAGCCCTTGAATTGATTTATTTATCTGAAACTCTTAATTTGAGATAGCCCCTATTTATTTTCTTTTATATTATTCTTTATGTTGATTTGTAAAGTATAAGCTCCAAGGTTTTGTTTATATGCTCGACCCGAGGCAAAAGCTCAGATTTTTTAGGTGGATTTGTGATTGTGCCTTGTTTGTATATCTGTATTCTGAAAGAATAATAATAATAATAATAATAATAATAATAATAAAAAAGTCAGGCTTGTCAATGGTCCCAACAGGCTGCCTGCCGAAATACGACTGCACGCCGCTAGAGGGCAAGGTTGGTCGGTCTAAGTTAGGTGCACCAATATTACCATCAGCGTCGCCAGGTCATTTTTGCAGCGCTTTGAGCCCCGAATGTTTTAGTGTAGCCCCAAATGGCACAAGGCTAGTTGTTGTAGGCAACACAAAGTTTAACTATATGGTTCAGGCTCAAACACACGGAGCTATGGAGCAGACCCGGGCCGTGCGTCGCTTTGTGTCCGCCCTGTCTGTATAAATAAATGAACCCATGCTAAAAAATGACGCCCCCCCCTAACTCAGGATTGCAAAAGCTGACCAAGTCAAAAGTTTCAGGACTTTTAGTAAAGGTCATGACTTGCAAGTATAGCACATTGGGTAATTGTCAGACTTTGCTATTCTGAGTTAGGGGGTGCAGTCACATTTCGGCAGGCTCCATGAACCCATGCCAAAAAAAGACTGCGCCCCCCCCTAACTCCGGATTGCAAAGGCTGACAAAGACAAACTTGTCAGGACTTTTAGTAGAGGCATTCTCTGGCAGAGGTCATACCGTGCCAAAAAAGGACTGCACTTCTTTTGTGATAGAGGGTGCAGTCAGATTTCAATTAGCACCTGCCAAAATCTAAATATTGAAATGATATCTGCATTGCGTGGAAAATAGCACTCACAATGATATATGTAGTACCAACACACTGTTGTTTATTTACAAAAAATATAGATACAACGAGAAATTAAAGCTGCAAGCAGCGATGAACAGGCATTCCGCGCACGCTCGGGGTGCCGACAGCTCCCAGTCGACGCGGCTGTTTATTATTCCCATACTAACAGGTTATTTATATGAAACCAATAGTATTTGATGCTTCTGGACTAATTGTTTCTTTCTCTGCTTCTTGCCATCTTCTAAAAATCACAAAACAATCTTCTATTCTCTCAATCATGCGAAAGCGTGTCCCCGACACGATCTTGAGTTATCTTTCTTGGATTAGATACATGCTATTGGTATTCCTAAGACTCTTACGAAAACCAATAGCATGTTAATAGCAAGAGTACAGGTAAGAATCATGTACAGACATGCTAAATAATCAGACTGCGGCTTGTTGTTGCCTCTTTTCTTCTTGTTTAAAGGCGGGTTGGCAACACTCGTAGTGCATTACCGCAACCCGCTATACTAGAGTGTGGTCTATGGTGAAGACCAGAGTTACAAAAAACATATCAACAATACGTTTGTGGGTATTTTGCATTGTTTCTAGTCAAAATTCTAATTATAGTTTACTTATTTTATTACCAACATGGAGTTTTGGTTGAAGTTGAAGCTGAAGTTTGGTTTTAGTTACAGAAACTTTATAACTTTAATTTTAAGTGTTTCTTTTTTATCATACACTTTACAAGCTAGCTACTTAAACTGCTGTGATATAGTTGACAATGCAAACAAGGAATTTTTAGGGGAAATTATTTGTAAAATAATAGTCAATCTGGGAATTAACATAACATGACCACGTTCATTTTCAAATAATTCAGAACTGGACAGTTCACATGTTCATGTAGCCACAGGCCTTCTGGAGTTGAAGACCTTGATCCCATTTTGCATTGAAGATCGAGCATATTTGGTCAGTAGAGCTCCGGTGGTCTGTTTCTCTCCACACAGGTCCCTGAACGAGGAGAAGAGGGAGGAAGCATTACACATTATGATCTATCAGATAGCCAAAGGTATAACTTATGCAATTTGTTTTTTCACTAATGTCAACTAGACAAATTCATGTACTTTTATTTCACATAAATGGTAAGGTTCCTGTCATTATGGTTATTCTTTTGCTTTAATTATGATAATGTCCTGAATGGATGACACCTACTGTATGTATGGCGTGATGTCGTCTTCTGTCCATTTCTCTCGGAGTGTGAAGAGGTGGTTGAAGCGCTCCAGCGTGTCTTCTGAGAGATCCTCCACCCGCAGCAGGGAGATGGTCTCTGGACGGGAGTTGCGGTCCACCAGGGCGACACTCTGGAAGATTTACACCGCTGTCAGCACTGCAGCCAGTTTCTCAAGAGGAGTCAGTAAGAACGAGCAGAGAGAAACAACTGCAGCAAGTCGCTCTTTTATTACAAGAGCATGATTTGAGACTGTGGTTTATGTTTTCTCAGTCTAGGTCAGAGGCAGATGGAAACTAAATCCTCACATGCAATGAAATGAGCAATAAGATAAGAGTCTGGTGAGTCTTACTCCTAGAAGCCATAGAGCTCTACGATATTACTACTGTAGTCCACCTATTTGACTTATAAAGAATGCATAAACCCATTGTGCTATTTTATAACCAGAGAGCATGAAGAGAAAGAAAAGAGGGGTGCCTGGATAGCTTAGCTGGTAGAGTGTGCGCCCCATGTACACAGGCTCAGTCCTTGTTGCAGCGGGCACAGGTTCAGCTCCAACCTGCGGCCCTTTGCTGCATGCCATAACCCCCCTCTCTCCCCTTTCACATCGTCAGCTGTCCTATATAATAAAAGCTTAAAATGCCCAAAAAATAAGTATATAAGAGAGGTACAGGCTAACCTTTAGTTGGTCCAGTCTTGCGCTCATGCCATCTGGAACGCTCTGCTGCCAGACTTCCTGAAACTCCTTCAGGTTGAACTTGATGGCGTTTTGAAGCAGCAGTAGCGCTATGCCCCGACATACTTTATCCTCATGCAGTGCATAAAAAATGTTGTCTATATAGAGGAAGGAGGATACAGAGAGGTTAGTACTGTATAGTTTCATAGTGACATTATTATGTAGGGATCTTCTACCAATTTACTACTAAAAACTTCAGTTTGGTCTGTTTTTCTTTACCGTTTTCAGTAAAGCGTTTCCCATAGCAGTTCAAGCAGTGCTCGATCATCTCTCTGTAAAGAAGGGAATCATTATTAGAACCTGGCTAAGACTAGACTTATCTAGCTTCATAACAGATGCCCAGAAAGTTGCCTTAGCCTCAACACCACTAAAAATCAACTCTTTTAGTTTAAACTGTTAATATTTTGCTTTTCCTGTTGCATGAGCATGAGGATCACATTTGTTAACTTACTTGGGTTCCAGTGGAGCTAACTCTTCCAGACTGGTTTGAAGGGGAACCTTGTTGAAGGACCAGGACTCAGAATCTACCAGCTGAGTCACATGACCGAGCAGCTTCATCTCGTAGTCGAAGTCCAACATGCGCCAGTAGCCTAGAAGACAGAAACAATGCTCTCTCTAAACACCTGGTAAGTATACATTTTGTTATTTATATTACTAAGTATAGCTAAGAATAGAGAATGGCACTGTACCTCCCAGGAGCACAACCATGGCAATGATTTCCTACCTATTTGTTACTTTTCAGCAAAAGCAACTTTATCAATTAATATACATGTAGTTATTATTCAAAAATGTCACTGTTTACCATCTATCTGAGAGGCATGAATGGTCTCTAAGTGGGTCTTTAGCTCCTCTTCACTGGCCTGGATCCTCTCCAACAGATCCTGCATTGTGTACTGGTAACAGAGGAACACATACTTACTAACAGCTACAATGACATTTAAAAGAAGTGGGACACTTACCATTAAAACACTCAAAATGTAACCGTCATCTCAGTCAGCTCTACTAACATTTATGGTTTGAAAGCCATAAACTTCTAAAAAGCCCTTCTTTACCTATATCTACACAGTCCTACAGGATATGATGATTAATTACTTCACTGTATAATATGTATTTACCCTGTTTTCCGTATTCTCCTCCTGCCCCCCTAAAGCAGGTCCTTCATAAGGATTCTCCATTAAAAGCTTCTTCAGTTTCTTCAGTTTAGGACGGTGTTTCCGCAGTTCCCAGTAGCTGTTACAAAATCCCCAGATCTACAACAGAAGTAGCAGTATTGTTAGTGTATGTAGGTCATACATGCCATTTACCATTTTGTGCATATACTACCCTGTGGGTTGGGTCTGTTTGTGTGGGTGTTACAGTTTACCAGGCAGGTACCTGTGAGTGTATTATTTCCATACCTGAGTGTGCACCACATGAGAGCTTTCCTGGCTGTTGGTTAGTTGGTCTGGTGTTCTGCATCCTGGTACAAACAGCAGCATGTTGGATGTATCGGCTATTTTTAAATCATAGGTCTTGTCACCACTACAGAGCACTGCACGCTCCTCTGCATCCCCTCTAATCACTAGACTGGAAAAAGGGAAAATGATTGTTAGTTATAATTGATTAATTACATTTACATATTTTTACATCCATCCTGATAATGCATATTGGGCCACTACATTGCACATCAGTTTAAATTAGAATATCCTCAATAACATTAATAATTTGAGTTACACAAGTAAAAAGAAGAAAGGAAAGATAGTAGTTTACAGACGTGCTCTTACCAGGTTTAAATTAATTGTAGGCCTACTGCGGAAATTATTAATTTATTAGTCAATCTACACTAAATAAGATGACTAAATTATGTTTTTAGATATTAATGAAATAATCAGACGGAACAGAATAACAGAACACAAATAGTTACATCAAACAATGACGTTACCTTATTGTCTGTGTTACACATACTATATAGGCACGCTAATACACATTATTAATACCTTACCTTTCCCCAGATTCTATGTGTTTGCACAGTGTGTCGTCCAGCTCCATCAGGCAGTAGTCTGCAGATGAAACGTTTTCCCCAAAAGACAGGCAGTGAATTGTTTTTTGTAGATCTTCCTCTTTCAGTTTGGCGATCTGCAGAGTGGCCTGAACCTCCTCTAAAGTTCTCATTTTGGGTTAGATCGATAACGTTTTGATAAATATGCCGCTTTTTGACTCGCGAAACAAACTGTCACAAACTACCCCTTTTCTAATGTACAACAACTAGTCAAAACTAATGTTGCTTTGTAGCAAGCAAATAACCAGCGGCTGTCAAATTTCCCCGCTCTCTTTCTGTCGTGGGAAGGAAGTGTGGTAACTCCGTTGAGGTGCGACGTCAAAATAGGACCGGGTAGAAACTATTACTCGACAGCAACTTAAATGAATGCTATAATAATTATCCTTGAGCATTTATTTAAAGTGTGCCGTGCGATTTACTTCACTTAGTGGGAGCGTATCCATAACATTGCGGTATATGTTGCTACATGAGCTAAATATGCACAAACCCCGTAATATAGGAACAGTGAAGACTCATATCGTGTTTCAACCGAGAGAAATTACCAAACGGACCGTGACTCACGTTGGTTAAGGGCTTTTATCCAATGGTTAAGGGTCAAATGTTTTGAGGATGTGCTAGTAGTTTCATCGAAATGTCAAGTTTCTCTAGATCTGCCCAGGTAACGTTAAGTACAAATTATACATTTTTATCTCCCAATTTAAACGTTATGTGCGTTAGGTTAATGTAACGCTTAAGCACAAATAGGCCGTTAGCTAACGTGCGTTGCTAACGAGCTAACGTTAGCCACGGTGTGAGTGATATTAATGTAACGGTATACATTTTATTGTAACGGTTAGTAATGTAACGTTAACAAGTGAACACAGCCCTCAGCAGTTCGAGAAATACACAGGTGTCAAACACCGTTGTAAACCTTCCCATAACATGCTAACATCGCCCAATCAAATTATGCTACCTTAAAGCTTTGTTTTTGTTTTCATTTTAACTTTGGTAAAAAAATTACATAGAAAAAAGGAATAGCTAGGGGATTTGATTTTGGCTTTTTTTTGACACGATTGATTATTTTGATTAATTAAAATAATCTCTTTAGTCGAGCATCTTAAAACCACCAACACACACACACACACACACTCTCTCTCTCTCTCTCTCTCTCTCTCTCTCTCTCTCATCATCATCATCATCATCATCATCATCATCATCATCATAGAGTATAATTTCTATGTCTGCCACATACCGTTGAGGAGGTTTTTGCAGACACTTATCCCTTTCTTTATATGTGGTTAATGCAAAGTACAAAGAAGAACTTGGATTGACCAGCAGTGTATTTGGGATGGTGGTTTTTGGTGCGTTCTATAAATTAGTGCGATACTGTCGCTTCATGGATAATCTAAAAAAGGTTTATTTGGTCTAGGTTCAGGTTGTCTCTTGTCATAGTAGTAAAATCCCAGGTGTTATTAATGATGACTCCTTTGTATTAAACAGTAAGCAGTGACAATGCAAGCATGCACAATACTAGGACCCTGAAACTGAAGCAGCTAAATGGAACTCAACCTCATTTGTTTTATTACTTACACCTGTGCTATCCCTACTGTGACATGTCAGAATGTCTTTTAGGAAGAGGCCATTGTCACAGAAAATGTGTCTCTTTTCTTTTTCATACCATTAAACCTGTGATGTTCCCATGCCAGTCAGTTTTTTAATACATACTTTCTCTCTTTCATCTTCCAGCAATGGGCGACCTTTGCTCGTTCCTGGTTCCTGATCGATGCCAGAGTGCAGCCTCCTGGAAAGATCGCGACCATGTGTGCTGTTAGATTACAGGGGAAACACAAGCCTATCTACCATGCACTGAGTGAGTAGGAGTCCAATCTGTCACAGGACACACACATAAAGTCATATAACCCTTACGCTATTTATAAACATCAATTTCTTTCTAAACCACAACCCACTCTTTAAGGTTGTTGCGACATGGAACGGCCATATGATGGCAGTAGAGAATAAACAACAGAACACAGCAACTTAATACAGTGACATTGTCAGAATAGGTTTTTTGGGAGGATAAATCTTTGTTAGTCTAGCAAACTAGCTGCTGTTTTTGGTATTATCATTGGCATACCAGCCGTGTCTGTCTTTCTCTTTGTTGAAATAGTCAACTATTTCTTTTCATAATTTTTACCATAATGATACTCCTGAAAATAAATATCTGGTTCTGAACATCTTTGCAGGTGACTGTGGTGACCATGTAGTAGTAATAAACACCAAACACATAGCTTTCTCTGGAAACAAATGGGAGCAGAAAGTCTACTCATCACACACGGGGTAAGTGCATACTACCTCATATGATACTTAAAATTTCCTTTTTGTCTTTGTTCTTCAGTACCTATGAACCACTCAGAAAATGTTTCAAGAAAAGCATGTCTCAGTAGCCACATTCATAGTCTATACTAAAACTTTTGTGGTCGGTTAGTTATGTTGATTTTTTTTATTCTTGACTCACAGATTTACAACAAACTGTTCGGTTTAAATGACTGGTGAAATGAAATTTCCTCTGTATAGTACTTAGTGCCTTCACATTAGAGATTGTGGGTGGTTAGTTTTGTATTTCTCTAAGGGTTGTTTGTAATACGGCACTTTAAAGGGGCACATGGTAAGGTCTGCGTTAGATGCTCTAATATCCCTTGATTGCTGAAAAGCCGTTAAAATGCATTTCCATTTTCTACAAGTAGCTAATATATTTCCTTTGTTTTAAAAGAGAAAAAAATATGTGATTAGATTTGCAGAATAAAAACAGAACGCTCTTGAATATATTCATCAATTGTATAGAAGAAGATATTGTCCTGTCTGGTAACGGTAAATGTATACTTTTATTTTCATATATATCTAATAGCTGTAAACCAGAGAAGTTTTAGGGATGTTAGAGAATAATGGTCCTATGTCATCTGATAAATGTTCAAAGAAACAAGGACTGACTGAGCTTGTCTTTTTCTCTAAAGGTATCCAGGTGGATTTAAACAGGTCACAGCTACCCAGCTGCACCAAAAAGACCCAAAAGCTGTAAGTGTCATCATCAGTATTCTCCATTTTTTTTATTATTATTATTTAGAAAGAATTCTAAAACCTCAGATGTTCCATGGTCACATTCCCTACACCCTGATTTTTTTTATTATACTGTATGTATGATTTAACCCACATTCTTGAGGATTGAGATTAGTCTCATTTCTTTGTCTGCTACATGCTGTGTAGAGCAGGTGCTTCGTGGTTTGACATTTATCCCTTCCTTCGTATGTGCTGCTCATGCATATTAATATGAAGTGCAGAGAACAGCGATTAAACTGCAGTGGATTTACACTGGTGATGGTGGTGGTTTGTGTGTTTTGAAACTCGGAACAAGAAATGTCAGTTCAAAGATAACCCCTGGAGTTTTTGGTTGTGTTGCATATTCGTGGTTTCAGGTTTACGTACCCTTCATTGCGCTACATATGCACTTAGACTTACATTTAGAACTTGATGTGACCTTCATAATGTACTTGACGAACCGCTAGCACTTGACATCTGTGTTGCAAAACATGGAGGCTTTATCACAATAGAGAAACAGCCCACTCATGAACCATTAGAGCAGAGATCTTCAGCAGGGGGTCCTTAGAGTTACTGCAGGGGGGCCACCAAATTATTAAGTGTCTTAACATGAATCCAACACATTAGCTAAATGAAATCGGCCCATTTGTGAAAAAAAAAAAAAGATAGGCTGACCGGCCTAAAGGTAAGGTAGTCTCTAAGGTTTCCACAGGTAAAGTTTATTCTAAGGATTCACTGTGCTACATTTATGTTTAGTATGAAAATATGATTCATAAAATCATGCCAACAATTATTTTTTTAATAGCTTAGTATTCTTTGCACGTATGTAAAGGCTTTAGGTTGCCCTACACATTATTGTAGGCTAAGTTTAATATGCAACTTAATTTTATCCAATAATGTAGGGGGTCCCTGATCCATCTCTCTCTCAGTTAAGGGGTCCTTGGCTTAAAAAAAAACATTGAAGACCACTGCTTTAGAGGATAAGTCTGGCGACAGTGCATTTTTATTATTGTCAACAAATCCCATGTAAAGACCAAAACCAACAAGGAATTGATCCACTAAGGAGTATTTTGTGTGTGTAGCCAAAGCCTGATATAAGCCCATTCCTCTGCCATAGAGCTCTATTAAAACTATTCATTGATTGGTTGACCTGTTCCTTTTATTACGATGGACACGGACTGTCTAGTTTATTTTTAAGTTGATGTTGCTGTCCTACTACCATAAATACTCACCAAATCACCAAATGTGTAATCATCCGCACCTGAAAATAATCCCTAACAAATGCCCTACTGTTAATCTGGTTGGATTAACAGTATAGGAAGTTATTTAGCCTTTTTAAAAGATAAAACTATATATTTGAAACCTGTTTTTCAAAAATGTACACCCCCGGTAATAATGAATAAGCTTGGGGTTTTGTGCCACAGACCATTGACATCTCACAGTGGGCGCAGGGTGCTGCTCCTGTGGCTCATAGCATTGTGTTGGGTTTGTTTTTACCACTTGCAAGTCGTCACATGCATTGTGCTAAGATCTATTTGTCTACTAGTATATGTGTTTATTGTTGCAGTAGATTATTGTCTATGGCCTCATTTTAGCATTTAACTGACCTTTTCCCACTTGATCTGCATTCTACAACAGCAGACATCAGACTAATCAAAGGAACACAATGGGTGTTTAACCTGAATACTGAGCTTCATGGGTCAGAAGTGATTGAATGTTGCACACTAGCAACAGGGCTGTTCAGAACGTTTAACATGTCAACTGCAACAGCAGAATGAGAGCCATACACAAGGGGTTTATAGACTTTCCACGTGAAATATAATGTACTAAAAAAAAAGAAAATACTGTGGAATTGCTCTTGTTATGTGGGAAACGCTAAACGTAGGTGAATGACCTGTACTGGTTTCCGTTCTGTAGTTTCAAACCAGAAGAGACATTTTCTCTGCTGTTGGCTCTTTGATGATGCAGGTTTTAGTTCAGCCGGTGACCACATACATGTGTCCTGTCGGTGGTTTAGTTATAATGAGGTTTGGAAGTTGGCGAGCGAAGAGCGAGAAACAGAGTTGGACAGATGAATGATTTGTCAGTGCAGCCTCTATCCAACATCTCTCTCCAATATTTCTGTCCAATGTCTCAGTCCAGTAACTCTCTCCAAGTCGAATTCACATTTGTGCAACCAGCCTCACATCGAGAAACAGTTTTGGATGCAAATGTGAAAAAAAAGTATGTAAGGTTGCTATAGACACTGGCTAAACAGTGAGCTGATTGCATGTCAACCTTTTCAATGTGCTTCTTGTCACCAGATTGTGAAGTTAGCGGTTTACGGTATGCTGCCAAGGAATCTGCACCGCCGCACCATGATGCAACGATTACACATCTTTCCTGATGACGTAAGTCCAGTTTCTCCGTATCTCTCCGAGCTGATGAGTCTTCAGACTGCCACCCTTACACCTTAATTAACCAGGCTTATTAAAGACAATCAGAAAGAGGGCACATTATGAGGAGCTCTGATATCATTTTGCAGACACTGACACAAAAGAATGAACCACTTTTATTCATCCAGGTCACCTTTACAATTAATATCAATTAATAACTATAAAATTAGTATATGTAGTTCGTGATTGTTGCCCTTGACTGAGGAGAGTATTGTTCCTTTTCTTCATCTACATTGTGTGTGTGTGTGTGTGTGTGTGTGTGTGTGTGTGTGTGTGTGTGTGTGTGTGTGTGTGTGTGTGTGTGTGTGTGTGTGTGTGTGTGTGTGTGTGTGTGTGTGTGTGTGTGTGTGTGTGTGTGTGTGTGTGTGTGTGTGTCCCACTGGTTGTGCGGTTGTTTCAGAAGCACTTTTACTCATTCTCACTCTTCTATAACTTAAAGCTGTATCAATCAATATATAATAATAATAATAATAATAATAATAAATACATTTTTTTTTCAGTTGTACGCTACCTGCTCAGGACCAAACAAAAGACGGACTTAGTTAGCAACCAGAATGTGAACATAGTCGAGCATTTAGCAGCTAAGGTGATCTGCAGGCATTTGGTAACTTTTATGATTGTTTTAAAATGATGGCGAAAACCACTGGCATCACACATCACAGCTTCTGCAATAAATTGAAATGAAAAAAGGACTCGACAGAACGTTAATTTACCTTGGCAGCCTGCCCAAATATTAACTGGATGTAGTTTTTATCCATGTGAGAGAACATGATTAATTCCAGGCATTGGAAGAAAATCTGATGTTCGAGTTTTGACTTGTAATGTAATACATGAGGAGTTTGATGTCAGAATATAGAAGTGAGGGAAGTCAGATACCTGTCGTTCTATTTTGGTCCTGACTTGATATACACCATCAGGGTTGATGTTGTGCAGTGTGCATCCCTAATTACAAGCAGATGGGCTTCCTGAGCCTTGTGAATGTCTGCAGTCTCATCTACAATTCAGAGCAGTTCAGGCACTGTAAAGTTGCCTATGAGTATTTTGGAAAGTGGAAATGGTAACTTCTTCTTTATTCTCAGCTTCTTTTACCTGTCTCATTTCCTTCCTTTCTCCTTGAATTTCTTGTCCTGCCCACATTGTACAGTTTAATTTCAATGTCTCCTCTGTCCACCCCTCACTAGGAGCTGCCAGACGACATACGAGCCAACCTGACGGAGGAGCTGCCGCAGCCCAGAGAAATCCCCAGGAAACTCAGCGAGTACACGCAGGAGGAGATGGACGCCTTCCCCAGGCTGTGGACACCGTATGTAGAAACACAAACACTCATACAGTCTCTTCTCAAACGCACTAATGACACAGTGCACATGTAGGTGTCACTGCGTATAAATGCTAATACAGATCAAATATACCCATATAATATACAAAAATGCATACTTACTATTTGGTGCTATTTGTATTCAATTGACTGAGCTAAACAGAAAATTCCAAATGTAAACGAGTAGTGACTCTAGAGTCATAGTGAGAGAAACAGAGTGTCTCCCCTGTGTTTTCTGACCACGGTGGGAAATCTTTAGCAGGAAAAGTTAACCCTCTCCTTGATTTCACATTGTTTATGGAGAAGGAGAACCAGGAAATTAGCCGGGGGAAATGCAACGCTACCGAGCCACGGCCGAGCGACATGCGTCGCTGCAACTTGTAGTTACATTTTTCGAGAGGTGCACGTCAGGCTACGGCGTAGACGCAGAGGGGTCTGCAGGGTTCTGCGCACGACTATAAAATGGCCTTTAACCTCTACCTTCTAGTGACTTTTTTAATTGCCTGACATAATTAAAAAAATTCCTCACTTATGAATCCTTTCTTCATCTTTTTATCCTTTGCACCATAATGAGTAATCCACACACAAACACACAATAATTTTTCTGTGTCTTGTGCTGATGAGGAACAGGCAGAAGGGGTCGATGTTGATCTGAGCACCACGTCACATTTCTACTTCTCACACCCTCTTTGTGTATACCAAACACCCTGCCTTTGGGTTACAGTAGTTGTCATAAAGTAGCATTAGGTGACACATTTAGATTATTTGGAGTATTTTATGCTGTTATATCTTTAAAAATAAATCATTATTTCAAATACTCTCAAACGGGTACTGAAAAACTGTCCGAGAAAAACGCATACATTTTTGTATTTTGCATTCAAAAGAAATGCAGCTTTAAAAATCTGACGGCAGATGGTGAAGGTACCAACGATACGGTGAACTTGACTTTAGAGGAGAGCCACAGTAGGTGGCGTGTCACTGACCATTAACCAGCGCAGTACAGTCTGTTATGTTAATGAGTAAGGAGGGACTCACGTATTGCCCTGGCCCGACCTTCAGCAGTGAACAGTGCAGGCGCTTTTACACAGTTGTGCATTATTTCCATGCTCTTACTACACAACCTATGTATTAATGGATCCCATTCTAAAGCGCGCAGACCCCCTTTTGTGGCCAGTTTCACTCTGGCACTTCAATCATGCATGGAAAAAAATAAGATGCAACATTTTTCATTGTAACTACAAACACATGTGGCTGTGGCGTGAATGCTTGTCAGCCAACAGAGAGCTGTCAGTATGTGACATGAGGCACAGAGAACAAAGACCGGCTGTTGGACGAGCAGCCACTTGTTTCTTTGGAATAAAATCCAAGGTTAAAAACTCACCTGATACTGCTCCTGTGGGAATCCAGTCATAGGAACTCACATATAGTTGTAGTACCTAAATATATGACCCTTTTTCCCATGTTGACATTTTTATTCAGTGTAGATCTTTGTGGTCTTTGTGGTGTTTCCTGTGTTGTGCTCTGATGGCTGCATACTGTAGTGCCTTGTGAGCTTTATAAATTAAGGCCATAGTACTTTATGCTATTATCAAACATATAACTGAAGGGCAATGCAATATAACAGGCCTCTCAGCTTGTGCTCTGTAGATGTGTCAGCAGTTCAGTTGTATTGTTTAACAGAAACTTTGTATCGCAAAGATTTCCGTGCTTCTCCCCAGCCTAGTTGTTGTGCATTTGAATATAAATGGTAAAATGACACAAACATGCGGGGAAAGTCAGCTGTTTTCCCACCACTTCCTGTTTGGACATATGGGGTTTCTCTGTGGGGTGTGAGAGAGCATCTGCTATTTGGCATAATCCTATTCATGGCTTTTTGAGTCGGGTATTGTCTGGCCTGAGATTAGACTGACATTGTGACCCGTGGCTTGCTGAGAATGAGAATGTCGTCCTGTTGCATTTCTCTGGCTTCACCTGTAGTAAACGTCATTCTGACAGGTTGACTGAGAGATTTCTATCTTCAACCTGCTCATCACTAACATCCAGCCAGCCATCCATCCATCCAGCCAGCCAGCCAGCCATTCGTCTCCTAGCTCTTTATCCAGGTCAGGGTTGGTCCTCGTCATCCACATCTCATTATAACACCCAAGTCCACTGGTTGTCTTAATTTGAACTGCTCAGAGCTTGTGACTGCTGGTCAGCTCGTAAAAAAAGACGAAGCGGTAAATATAAAAAGCTTTACACCTTGTGACTCCACTTTTAGCTGCATCACAGTCTAATATACAGTAACACCACTGTTAATGCAGTAAATACACTTTGACTCTCCAGGATGTGAGTACTGTGGAACTCAGTCATGCAATTTCTATGTTTCTCTACATTGTCCATCATGGGTTGTACATGCAATGTTGTGGAGTTGCTTTCGAATTGTGTTTATTACATTATTGATTTTGCAACCAATTCTTGGCTTGAAATGATGAGTGGAAGGACAGAACCATTTGTCATGATATTAGAGTCAGTTGAGCCAAATAATAGAATTCTCATACCCCTAGAGTTAACCAGCCATGCAGACAGTTTGGGTTTTATTTGTCCATGTTTTGACATATCAACCTCCAAAATGTCTGCCTCCAGCCCAACACAATGGAGGTGAATGGAGGTTTGTTTATGGTTACAGAAAGATTGAATAGCAGCACGTCGTTCAAGAAATGACGTCCCAGTCACCCTGGCCAATCCAGAAAAAGAAGAAATAGTCCCAACTATTACTGGACAGCATGTTCTGTAGATTATCCAGAGCAATAGGGACGTTGACATTATTTCTTGAAACAAAGCTGCCATTGATTTTTTTTATTTTTTTTTTTATCAATGCTGTGAAGCACTAAATTACTTTCACCTCCATTGTATTGGGATGGCAGCAGAAATCTCAGACTCTCAAAACCTGGACATCTAAAACCAAATCTGCATGGTGAGTTGCCACAAGAGGCAATTGAGATGCTTTGTTGTAATTTTAGTGTCTACAAATTATCCCAAACATTACTACAATGCTGACAGCATTTCAGTGATTCTGATGGGGTAACCCCTCCATCTGGTACTTCAAACACATTGAACCAAACATAACCCACATTTGGTTTGAATTTATTAAGTGATACCACTTAAGAGGGCTCTGAGCCAAAAACTGTTTTCATTCAGTTACTGTCCTCTTAGTGTTTGTGCCTTGTACAGACACGTACGGCATGTCTGCATTGCATTCAGCATCACTGTCAGAGTGTGTGTGCACGGTGATAAATGAGCCACTTCTTATTGTTTACTGGTCCAATCTGCTCAGCCAATCAGTGCGTGTGCTCAGGCCTGTCGCTGTGTGGTCGCCAAGGTCAAGCTAATCCTGGTTTGTTTAAGGGATGGGCCTTAGCCTAGTTAATATTCATTCAAATTCTGCCATATTCATTTTCCTGATCAAATATGTGTGTGTGTCAGGGGAGATGGGGTTGAGGTCATCGAGGGCGATTTCAATTGTTACCCTTTATTAAACACAGTTAATATTCTCTCAGAAAAGGTTGGAGCAGAGGAAAAAGATTATTATTGGATATGCCCCCCCCCCCGACACACACACACACACACACACACACACACACACACACACACACACACACACACACGGTGCTCAGACACATAAGGCAACTTGGTAGCAGAGCTATTACAATTGCTAACATTTTTCTACTTTGTATCAAACCCAATACAGCATGCCCTGATAATATCTGTCTGCTGCAATCTCTGCTCAAAATTAAAGGGGAAAAAACACAAAAATAGGATGCTGTGTCTGGTCTCATTTTGTAAAGAAAAGATAAGATCTGCGTGGTTTGTCATCTGTCACTTTCTCTCCCATGTTTTTTCTTGTAATCGGTTCTTTTCCCAGACTCTTATGCCTCCCCATACTAATGCGTTGTCTTGTGTTTTCTCTACAGACCTGAAGACTACAAGATGAAATGAAATGAAGGCTGCCCGACGTGACCCAAGCACGCAACACTGAAAGCAACAGCATCCGCGATTATATTTCTTGTTACGATGCTAAAAATCGGAGCCCTTTTATGACTTTGAAAACACAAGTCATAACCGGGATGCCAACATCATCAACACAAACTCTGTGCTCCTCTACACACAATATGCCTTGCTGTTAGTTGTATTACCCTCAACAGCAGACCTAAATTATCCAGAAACGGCTTGAGATTTCACCATGTGGCTCAGCTCTGATCAGAGAAAATCCGATTCTGTGAGTTTTCCTCTCATTGTACAACCATGAAATGATCCGATCTGGCCAATAAAAATGACATCTGTTAGCCGGTCCTGCTTTTGAAGGTTTGTGGGTTCACAGTAAAACCCCAATTAATGGGTTACTATGACAACATTCAGGTCATCAGTGTGGTTTGTCTTGTCAGTGTGTTAGAAATGTCCAAAGTGTTGTTAAAGAATAAATCAATTGTGTTTATGTGAGTTGTAAAATAGGCTAATAAACAATTTAATAAACCTGTTCTTGTCAAGTAGTCCTTTTACATAAATGTTGTAACAGCTAGTTTAAGTTTGACCTTTTCATGTCATTAAAGTCGAACAAATGACCAAAAACACATTTTATAGTCTCATTACAGATTTATTGGTTATAAAATCAAAAATACAAAATAAATAAGTTCATATTGTACTAAAGGGCGTGGTGGCGAGACGCATTCCTTATTAAATCTGTTCAATTTTGACAGTTTCTCAAATAGACCAGGGCCAGCTCACAGCTCAACTTTTAGTTACTTTAGTGCTTCTTTTTTCAGACTGCAGTGCATGAGGGCTTAAGTTTACACTTGTGTATCCTAATTGGTTTAACTGAGAGCCAGCTGACTGTTTTTTAATAATAACTGGAGGTCTCATTCCAGCAGGGGGTCAGAGGTCAACCAATGAGCATGCGGCTTCCACAGTAATCAGGCCCGACTGCATAAGAACAATAAACGAAACAAACTGGGGAAGCAACACGAGACCAACAACAGAATCTGAGTGTTAAAACCCAGAACAGACCTTGTTCATTATGTAGCAACAGAAGGAAATATTGCAGGACAAAATGTGATGGAAGTCAGATCTTCTGTGAATAAAAAAAAGCAATACATTTGATTGTGTTCCACAGTGTTAAGGTAATATTAAACTTAACAGAAATGGTATGCTTCTAAAGTAAATTTCGGGGCATCAACTCCAATAATAGTTGGTAAAAAGGAGCAAACTTAACACAATACTGTACGGAGAAACTCACTTCAATAACAAGAAGAGAAGAAGGACATAAAGACAGCATGGGAAGCGGAGAATCATGATTCATCATTATAAAAAGCAGCCTGTAACTTTACAAATGTTGCCAGCTCAACGTCCTCCATTTGAATTGTAAAATAATCTAGCTAGATACATACAACCAAAACAAGATGTGCATGTCCAGTTACACACTCAATGTTTGGCTCAAAGGAGACATGCAGCTTCACACAAAAAGAAGGGTTTAGTCCTGAATTCAGCTGTGAGATGGGAAGAAACAGGTCTTACCTTTACATTACCACTGGACGATGCTAACATAGATCAGGCACTTTTCGGACCCCCCTTTTTACAGCGATATCGTACAAGAGTCCACAGAGCTATTTACATTGTTTCACCAGATGGAGCAAACCACTGGATACACATGGAGGGGGAGGGGGGGGCTCTCACCACAGTTTCAGATGGGGGACGATGTGTGTGTGTGTGTGTGTGTCAGTGTCTGATTTGTTTCCATGTGTGACTATCAGTGTTTGTGTGTGTGTGTGTTGTGGCATGCGGGGCTCAAGCACTTTAGGTGAGTCCATCCTTCCTCTACAGTCCTCCCTCCTCACTCTGCTCCATGACGACGACATCACGTGAAAACCTCCTGGCGACGCCCGGCGACCTCACCTCCGTGTCCTCAGAGTGGGTGGGGCTCGAGCGGTAACCATGGTGGCCATGAGCCAGTTGTGAGGGCTGTTGGGGGTAGTACTGAGGGGGGTAACCACGGTAATAGGGGTCCTGCTCTTCCTCTCCCTCCTCCTCCTCCTCTTCCTCCTCGTCTTCGCCTCCTTGATCATTGCTGTAAGCCACTGCAGCAGGGTTGTACGGCTGGTTGTAGGGCTGGTAGCCGCCGTGAGGCAGGGGTTGGACTGGGGTGGTGGGAATATTTAGGGTCAGTTTGAGTGAATGTTTCTGGATCACCGCAGCGAACATAAACCACCACCACCACGGGGAACATGGAGCAAAGTTAAGGCTGACGTTTGGACTAAACCACCTTAAAGGCCACCATCACTTAAAAGCAATAAGGAGGCTGTGTGCTGTTAAAAGGTTACAAAACAAGTTGAATAGGAGTTGCACAGGCAGATTTGGGAGGTACGATAGTCCAAACGTTCTGGTTAATGAGGAAGTGTGTTAATGAAACTTAAGGAAAATCTGAAAAGATCACATCTGGGTCACATTTGCAGTACATGAGATGTACAAATAGAGGGGTTGTTCAGTAATAAATGCAGCTAATCAGCATCAAAGCAATTCATCACTATTTAGCTGATCCATCAGGCTTTAAAAGATGAGATTATTTTTCGTAGAAATTTGAGCTTGGAGCGGAGGCTGCTGCAGCAAACCATTGTGTGAACTGAGATCAGTGGCGGTGATCATCGCAGCAGCATTTTGGGGTTTTGTTCTTGTTATGTGGGAAGGTAAGCTAATCCATTTTTGTGTCAGAGACTGTAAATGATGAAGCAGGCAGATTAACGATCCAAATCTATCAAGAAAGTTAACTGATAGTCAAAATTAATCCAGTTTCTATTTAAATAAGGAATCACAGAGCATTGTGTGCATAAAGGCTTCAATCTGGTGCGAATGCTTCTAAAAACTTACACCAGACCAAAATTAGGACACAGAGTTGACTCAAAATTCCATGCTGTGAGATTGCTTAAAAATCCAAATAATTTGACAGAAGATCAAACAAAAAGGAAGTGTTTGTCGCAAGAGTAATTTAGAAAAAAGGTCTCAAAAAATCTAAAAACCGCTGCTGCAGGGTTAGAGGTCAAACACCGGGGCCAGGAGTAATTATCCATCAAGAAATATGGAGGCATCGAAGAAATAATTTATCAATTTCAAACAGCTCAGTTTTTAGTCTTATGTACAGGGCACAGAGGGAGGAGTGGAGGGAGGTGAGGAGAGGAGAGGAGGACGGTTGGAGAATGCTCCTCAGTAATCATTCCCATAGTCCTGTTGAACTTCAGTCAGAAAGAGGAAGAAACAGAGGGAGGGGAACACAGGGAAGATGTTACACCTCATATCAGGAGGAAAACCCAACAACACCAAAGAGTTAAACCTCTCAAACTGCACTGAACTTCCCCAGCTGTTGGGTTGCAGTTTTTGAGGTAGTAAAATGAAGAGTTATGATCTGATTCTCTCTTAAAAAATACACACACCCTGAGTAAATATGTGCAAAAATATTTAGCTCAAATAAATATTAAGACTTTCAAATAAAATGTTTGGAAAGAGGGAAATGTGTCAGATCTCTATTTCTCTTTCTGTACATGAGAAAGTATGAATAAAGATTTACAACACAGAAATCTGTAGTGAAATAATGTACAGAGTATACCCAGAAACAAAAACAGCATGCATTGTAAGTAATACTGAATCAAACTCTGCAAGCCCAGCAATTTCCTGCAGTTACACACCATAACTGCAATATTTTATAACACATTACTGAACAAATACTCATTTAAAGGTGATTCATAGCATGTGCACAGCTACACTAAAATATGATAAACTTTATTATGAATGCTATACTATGACGTTTTTCAACATACTATACTATGACTTTTTTATTACTTTTTTTGACATACGATACTATGACTTTTTTACTTAAACAAACTTTGTGTCAGGTCAGATAGCTTAGATAGCTTAGCTTAGACAGAAGGTGGAGTGTTCTAATCTTACATGTTTCAGGAAGTTTTGAGGGCTAATGTCCTAAATTAAAGATACGAATATGCCAAAATCGTATATATTTTTTTTTGTCAGGTCAGATAGCTTAGAGTGATGAGAGTGCTTTAAAGACAGAAGATTGTGTGTTTGAATCCTATATGTTTTGAGAGCCAGTACATTAATGAAAAGGACAAATAAGCCAAAAACATATATTTGGTGTGAGGTCAGATAGCTTAGAGTTCTAAGAGACTCATTGTAAGACAAAAGTTTAGGTTTTTAAATCCCATATATTTCATTAAGTTTTGAGTTCCAATACGCTAAGCGAAAGAGACAAATATGCCAAAAACATAATATTGGTTTGATGTCATATAGCTTAGAGTGATAAGAGAATGATTGGAAGCCAGAAGGTTGAGTGTTCAAATCCTATAGGATGCAAGTAGTTTCAAGACCTACATTACAGTAATGAAGAATACTAATAGATGATGAGAAAATGTGTGTTCCGGTCAATCTCTTTCCCACCCTGTAGTTCTGGAGAGATACACACAGTTTTTGAGATACTATACTATGACTTTTTTTTGATAGTATGACTTTTTTCGATATGCTATGCCATGACTTTTTAATGATTTTTTTCAACATACTATACTATGACATTTTTCGACATGCTATGACTTTTTTTTTATCACTTTTTTCAACATGCTATACTATGACTTATTTATAATTTTTTTTGGACATGCCATACTATGACTTTCTTATCAAATTCTTTTCGACATACTATACTGTGACTTTTATTTATCACTTTTTTCGACATTCTATACTATGACTTTTTTATCAATTTTTTTTCGACATGCTATACTGTGACTTGTTTTAATCACTTTTTTTGACATGCTTTACTACGACTTTTTTATAATTTTTTTTGACATGCTATACTATGACTTTATAAACACTTTTTCGACATACAATACTATGACTTTTTCGACATGCTATACTACAGAGCCCCCCTGGTCCCACTTTGTCAAAAAAAATTAATTATAACTATCTCGTGGCCACGAGATAGTATCTTGAGGCCTCGAGATAATTCTTCTTCATATTTTATAGCCTATATTTATACTTTTTACATGTATATATGTCACAAAGTGGAGCCAGGCAGCCAGAGTTTTCTTATGTTGTATATAGTGTGGTGTTTTGGGTATTTTATTTTGTATATAGTGTGGTGTTTTGGGTATTTTATTTTGTATATAGTGTGGTGTTTTGGTTTGCCTGGCACAGAACGGAAGACTCCTCCCAGCGCACCTGAGGCATTTCTCATCAGGAGAGATGCTGGAGGAACACGGAACGCGCTCCAACACACCGGGAGCGCATTTTGATAATGAATGGCTGAGACACAAGGAGGAAAGAGGAGCGGATAGAGAGTGAAAAAGAAACGTTGGGGACGCTACAGGAGTGCAGGACAGAGCACAGATAGACGTGTTACTCGAGGCCACGAGATAGTATCTCGAGGCCACGAGATAGTCATAATAAATTTTTTGACAAAGTGGGACCAGGGGCTATACTGTGACTTTTTTATAAATTTTTTTGACATGCTATACTATGACTTTTTTATACATTTTTTTTCGACATGCTATACTGTGACTTGTTTTAATCACTTTTTTCGACATGCTATTCTACAACTTTAAAAAAAAAAAAATTGACATGCTATGCTATGACTTTGTCGACATGCTATACTATGACTTTATAAACACTTTTCGACATACAATACTATGACTTTTTCAACATGCTATACTATGACTTTTTTAATCACTTTTTTTCAACATACTATACTATGACTTTTTATCACTTTTATCGACATACTATACTATGGCTTTTTTCAATATCAGTGACTTTTTTTTAAATCACTTTTTTCCACATGCTATACTGACTTTTTTATGACTTTTTTGACATGTTATGACATACTATGCTATGATTTTAATGACATTTTTTTATGACATACAATACTATGGCTTTTTTAATCACTTTTTTCGACATACGATACTATGACTTTTTTACGAAAACATGAGCTTTGTGTCAGGTCAGGTAGCTCAGGGTAATAAAATTTTGATTGGAAGACAGAAGGTTGAGTGTTCAACTCTTACATGTTTCAGGAAGTTTTGAGGTTCAATGTCCTAAGTTAAAGAGAGACGAATATGCCAAAATCGTAACTGTTCTGTCAGTTCAGATACCTTAGAGTGATAAGAGAATAATTAGAAGACAGAATGTCAGGTGTTCAAGTCCCATATATTTCATTAAGTTCTGAAGTCCAATATGCAAAGTGAAAGAGACAAATATGCCAAAACATAAGTTTTGTGTCAGGTCCGAGAGTGATTGGAAGACAGAAGGTTGAGTGTTCAAATCCTATAGGGTGCAAGAAGTTTCAAGACCTACATTATAGGAATGAAGAATACTAATAGATGATGAGAAAATGTGTGTTCCTGTCAGTCTCTTTCCCACCCTGTTGCTTTGGAGAGATACATGCAGTTTTCAACAATCTATACTATGACTTTTTTTATCTCTTTTTTCGACATGCTATACTACGATTTTTTCGATGTACTATACTGTGACTTTTTATCACTTTTTTACCATGCGATACTATGACTTTTGTATAATATTTTTTCGGCATGCTATACAATGACTTTTTTCACTTTTTTCGACATGCCATACTATGACTTTTTAATCACTTCTTTCGACATACTATACTATGACTTTTTGTCTCGACAAGCTATACTATGACTTTTGACATGCTATACTATGACTTTTGTATCATTTTTTTCAACATACTATACTATGACTCTTTTCAACATTAAACTATGACGTTTTCATGACTTTTTTCGACATACTATACCATGAAGTTTTTCTGACTTTTTTTTAAGATTATTTTTTGGAGTGACAGTGGATAGACAGGAAAGGGGGAGAGAGATGGGGGATGACATGCAGCAAAGGGCAGCAGGTCGGATTCGAACCCGCGCCGCTGAAAGACTACATGGGGCGCACGCTCTTACTGGGGAAGCTAGAGGCCGCCCCAACGCTTTTATGACTTTTTTCGGCATACTATACTATGACTTTTTTGTACATAGTATACTATGACCTGTTAGGAATTTTTGACATACTATACTATGATGTTTTATGACTATTTCAACATACTATACTATGACGTTTTTATGACTTTTTTTGACATACTATGACATACTATACTATGACTTTTAATGACATTTTTTTATGACATACTATACTATGGCTTTTAATGACATTTTTTATGACATACTATAATATTACTTTTTATGATTTCTTTGACATACTAAACTGACTTTTTATGAATTTTTTATGACATACTTTACTATGACTCTTTATGACATTTTTTACAACATAGTATATACTATGACTTTTTATGACATACTATACTGACTTTTTTATCATGTTTTTATGACCATATACTGTGACATTTTATGACTTTTTTAACGACATACCATACTTTTTATGATATTTTTATAACATACTATACTATGGCTTTTCATGACATTTTTTATGACATACTATACTGACTTTTTATGACTTTTTTATGACATACTATGCATTTTTATACTTTTATACTCTTTTTGATATAATATACCAAGAATTTTTTATGACTTTTTTACGACATACTATACTTTGACTTTTTTATGACATACTATAGTATGACTTTTCATAATATTTTTTATGACATACTATACTATGCCTTTTTAATTATATTTTATGACATACTATACTATGAATTTTTATTATATGTTTTATTAAATACTATACTATGACTTTTTATTATATTTTTATGACATACTATACTATGACTTTTAATTGATTTATTTAAGGCGTACTATATTATGACTTCTTTTTTACCTCTTGACATCCAGTAATGAGATATGAGATATAATAGGCTAACTGTGTTGTTCCCACAGCTTTAAACAGCATATAGAAAGTTATGGGTTTGGTTAAGTAAGAAATACCAGTAAACTGATCTATACCTTTAAATATCAGCTGCAATATCTAACTGCTATGAAAAGAACAATACTACTCCACATACTGTATTTTCCATTTAAGTGGTCAGGGAGGCATTCCTTGCATGGTTTAAAATAACAGGCAAGACTCTTCTAAGTCAGAAAAAAAAATATGTTTGACTGGAATCAATTTACATAAATGGTTTGATGGATGAAGTAATGTCTCATCCATCCGCTACTTTTAGCAGATGATGTTTCATTAAGACGACTCATCAGAAGCTGTTAGATGTGTAATATCCTTGCTGAGATGGCCCAAGACAATGGATCCATAAATGTCCTCATCACTATGAATATTCAAAGACGTCCAGTGTGTGTGTGTGTGTCTGAATGTGAGTGTAACATCATATTTTATTACATCTTAATATAGACAAATAGCTTTGGTCAGTGACACAGTTAACTTCTTAATCCATCAGTGTGGACATGACTGTATAAATGTCACAGTAGAACAACCATAAAAGCTAGATCACTCTCCAATTCTCTGAGAGCTTTATGAGAACAATAACCATCTCACAGCTGGCTGTCACTGTGAAAACAATATTTCAGTGTTTTATACGTGTAAAAGATGGTTTATATGATGGAAAGACTAGGCAGGGTTAGACTGTCTCAGCTCGATACATTAGCAAATATAACAATAAAACAAATATGTCTGAATAAATCTTAGTAACACTGACGGTTTCTCTGAACAAGTCTTTCCAAAGTGTAAAATGACAGATTTTAGGTTAATGGACAATTGGGACAAATAAGGTCTAAATAAAGAGCAGCTAATGTTTTTGTTAAGTCTGGGTATTTGGTGTTTTGACTGCATTTGGGAAAATATTTCAGTCAAAATGTTATTTTTGTTTCAATTGCCAGAACCTGATTTAATGTCTACATGTGTGCTTTTGTGTTTTTTTTTGTGGTTTCTAAACTTTTTTTTTGTCATGGCCCTTTTGGAAACCGAAACAAATCAAAATTACGACAAGATTAGTATTTTTGTATAGAGATGCCTACAACATACTGTAGAAGTTATAATTGTTAAAAATACTGTAAGAAACACCTAAAATGTCCTCATATCTGCTCATGACTACATTATAGTGGTTTATAAACTGTTTTATTAAATTAATTAAATGAATAAACTGCTTAGAAATGCTAAATAAGGGGGGTTGAAGTAAAGTGTTACCACAGAATAAATAGCAGCTGAATGATGTTTACCTCCAACGTTGTACCCCACACAGGAGTTCTGGTCACAGTATCCTGGTGGGCCAGCTGGTCCTGAGGCACCTGGATTCCCCGACCTCCCCGGTGTTCCCGGGTTACCAGGCCGACCAGGGGGGCCCTGGCTGCCTGTCCGTCCTTCCCCTGGCGGGCCTGAGGATTGAGGAAAAGTTTGTGTTAAAGATGGGCGAGTACATTAAATCATTAAGTCATCAATAAGCATCCGGTAAAACGACTCCGCCAGTGTGATGCCTGGTGAGAGGGGATAAAGGAAGAAAGGGAAGGAAAAGAAACTGAAAATGTGTCAAACAGGCTACATCCTGTCACTGTACTATCACCTCTTCAATCTCTTCTAAATCCCTCTCACTGCTGCTGTGACAACATGGCAGAAAGGACATGATTGTCATTTCTGGACGAGGGAGCTGATAGTGAATGTCCTGAGGGCAGGAGCGGGAATAACACAGTTCTTAGCTGAGACTTAGCCAGAAGCTTCTGTTTTCTGTTTACACAAGAGAAAGTGCTCCATCAGGACTCACTTCAGCAGTCAGCCAAAATATGAAATCAATATTTTGATAGGAGCTAAAATTATCATCCCACAAATATTCCAGAAAAGCACGGCAAATAAAGACGGATAGCTCTGCCCTGTACATTTCTCTCAGAAAAGATTTCCTTTTTTATATATTAAAGTTTTGAATTTCTTTAATAAGAGTTTTTTGATCATAGATACGTTTCAGGGGACTTTTGTCAGCTTGTTCTTGAGTATTGATCGCACAACAGTAAACAGAAAATCCCAGCACTGACATATTTTCATTACACAAACCACAAACTCCACACAGCGCACAGGGAAATCAATACAGCGAATTATATTCATGGTCCAAAACGTCTGCTTGCTTTTCTCAGACAAAGATTTAACAGAAAGTAAAGCAGATCCAAACCACATTAGGTATCTGTGCTATCATATTGTTTCAATATTTGAAACATTTGGGTTTTTTTTTTCCAGAGGGAACACAATGAAAAATATTCTACATATGGAAGCTCCAGCGCTAAGCTGCAGTTGGAAAACACCAAAGGAATGTTCAGGAACAGAATTATGCTAAATTATCTGGTTTAGCTTACCGAGCATGCTCAGAACTGTTTCTTCAGTTTTTCAGTATCTTACCTGGAGGTCCGGATTGTCCTCGAGGTCCCTGACTCCCAATCCCAGGACTCCCCCTCTCTCCCTTCTCTCCCGGCAGACCTGTAAACACACACAGTTCAAAGTGATCCACTTTAGACTCAATAATCACATCTCATGGTGCACACACAGCTCCCTAAGGGGGTAACTATAATAAAAACTTGTAATAAGCAGTAATCACAACCTTTTTTGCTTAAGACCCTTTCAGAGTTATTAACAGTTCCATCCGAGAGATTTCCCCTCTAAACTTCTATAAATATAAATATTTTATTTTTATTATATATATATATATATATATATATTTATTGTTTTTTACAGATTTGTAACGCAGAACTTTGTTTTTCCTTCTTTTCAACCCTCATTAATCATCTCTGGAACCCTCAGATTTATCTTGTGACCCTTTGGAGGGGGCTCGACCACTTGAATAAAGTACCTAATTGTATATAAAGTTGGGGAAACTAGATCCACCTCAACCAGCTACAACAGTAACATGCTACGTACACATTGTTGTGTCAGCAGTAACAATCTAATCATGTAAATATATCACAGACAGACATTTTTACGTTGATACTTAAAGTAAATATTGCTGTTAATAGGTCTCCATTTTGACGTTACATTGGTACTTTTATGGAAGAAAAGCATCTGAATAATTCTTTCACCACTTTCTATTCCAACATCGGTTATACATTGCAAGTTTTTTGAGAAATGTGGCGGAGAAATTATGCGTGGATGATCAGTCTAATAAATTGTATGATAAACCCAGACTTGGCTCTGTACTGCTGTCCAGCGGTGCAGCTGTTTGAATGACCTAATGGAATATTTTTACTCTAATATTAGAGAACCACACAAAACCTGTGTTCTGGAGATTTTATGTCCTGCTGCTTTTATGACTGTCTTAATCAATTGCATCGGTAAAGAGGAAGTAAGCACAGTGAGGTTCAGGAGGAAACATTTTATATTACCACAAAAAAAATTTAAAAATAAAAAATATTTTTAAAATGGGGCCCCCTTGTTTTTTTTTTTAAAAAAAAAAAAAATTTTTTTTTAAAAAAAAATTTTTTTTTTTTTGTGCGTGTGGAGGGCGTTTTTTTTTTTTTTTTTTTTTTTTGTTTATATACCATCTTTTTTTTTATTTAATATTTATTTTTTTTTTTTTTGTGTGTTTTTTTTTTTTTTTAAATTTTTTTGTTTTTTTTTTTTTTATTTAATAAAAAAAAAAAAAAGTGTTTTTTTTTTTTTTTTTTTTTTTTTTTTTTTTTTTTTTTTTTTTTTTTTTTTTTTTTTTTTTTTGTTCCTTTTTTTTTTTTTTTTTTTTTTGTTGTTGTTTTTAGAATCATAGGTCTGAACTGCTGAAGAGGAGGTAACCATGCTGGATATTTCCTGACAGCTGCTCTCAGCTTTCCTAACCCTCCACATGTGCAGGCTCATTCGGTATGTGGTTCTTTAGTGTGGGTTATGTGTTTTAGAGAAGAAGATGGAGCCTCATAAAGGCCCTTATTTCACTAAGGGCTTGTGGCAGGGGAATGACCTCATGGATATTAGAGTTACTGTCTTTTGGCCTGGACTTAACTTTGTGGGAGCTGTGATCCTGACTATGAGTCAGAAATCAGGCCAGACCACGAAAAGCAGCAAACAAGCAGGTAGGTTGAAGTGCAAACTGGAGCAAGTTTTCTGTTCTTTTCACAGTAAAAGCCTCTGGCTATTGCTGAAAAGGATGATGCATCACTTTACATCCAGTAATGCATTTGATTATTTCACAGCCACACAATGCTTTCGCCAGCTGTAGACTCCGGTTATACATGAACATTTGTTACAACTCCAGAGCTTTATACAGTCCTGTCGCAATAATAATCTTTATCCAAATGACTGGCTATGTCACTTATTCAGAGGACTGCAACAGGAAATGCAGAGATATAAGTGAGATGAAATTAAGACATCAGCTACAACAATGCTTGACCTACTTTTTTGTGCAAAGGACATACACTTTCCTATTGGTTTTCTTAAACTTCACATTATTTTGTTTTGCCTTAAAAAAAAGCACATTTTACATGCATGATGATTAAGATTAAGATTTTTTTTGTTTTTTGTGATCAACTTTTTATTGGCACCTTAGACATACAAAACAAATTTCACACCGGGTGACAGCTAATAGCAGATGGTCCACAGAACAGATCAACACAAATTGAACAAGAACAAAACCCTCTCCCACCCCCCACCCTCTGCGGTCTCGAGAAAAACAAAACAAACAAACAAACAGAAACCATACCTTGCCTAATCACTCTCCCCTAATTCTTGTGGGGTTGAGGTCATTAAGTCTGATATTTGTGCTGCTACGCTTTCCCATAGGCTGATAGTTGATGATCTGGCTTTGTTAATCCTTGCTGTAGAGAGCTCAAGCATAACTATGTCTAGAAAATATGCCAACCACTGTTTTATACAAAGCGAGTGAGGGGGGCGCCAGCGTTGAGCTATCATTTTCTTGGTTGCAGTTGAGCCGGCTAGCCAAATTTTCCTCTGTCTCCCAAGCAGGTGTAATTTAGAGTCGTCATTAAGTAACAAAACAATCAGGTCAGTAGGAATTAGATATCCTATCACATCAAATATTATTGATGTTGTTTTATTCCAGAACTAAGATTAAGATATTTTTGAAGACACTGATGTACTTTATTTCCACTTTAGGTTTAAACACTCATTAAGATAATCTTGGAAAGCATGAAGTTTGGGTTAGGCACATGTAACTGTAATTATTCTCATTACTCTCATTTCCTGTCAGCTCTGTAATAAAGGCATAACATGCCCCAAAACAACATTAAACTTACAATAAATAAAACAGAAGCCAAAGGCTCCAAACTCTACAATCTGCATAGTAACACATTTTATCATCTTATTTTCCACTTACGACTATTATGAGTTCAGTACAGACTATCACCTGCTCACTGCAGCAAGGGCGGTCTAATAAACACTCAAATGTTTCCTCACTCTTTCTGATGCTAATATAAACAACAGCATGCAGTCAAAGTGTCTAGACACAACCCAAACAGCAAAGTACTGATGATGTCTGTATATCACAGAGATTATAAGAGATATATGTATGGAAATTCCCAAGTATATATATATATATTTTTTCTCTCTCTCTCTCTTTCTCTCTCTCTCTCTCTCAACATGTGTTGTGCATCCTGTAAACAACTGTCTTTACTCATAAACACAACCTTAAACATCTTCCTCTCTCACCTCTCTCTCCTGGTTGTCCATTCTGGCCGCTAGCACCAGGGAAGCCTGGCCTGCCGGATGGCCCTTGCTCTCCCTGAGGTCCTGGGAGGCCTCTCCTACCTGGCTCTCCGGGTGGTCCGGGTACTGTTCGGACTGACGCCGCTGACTGGACAGGGATCTGGTTCAGTATAGAGTTATAGCGAGACAAGTGGCCTGCGAGAGGTAGAGGAGGAGAATGGTTTGAAATGATTTAAAATGAGCTTTTTGACGTTTAATTGTTGCTTTGTTATGATGTTTTACCACAAATCAAACATAAGCGAATAGAAGAAAAGGGAAGAAGTGAAGCCAGTAGAGGTCAGAAAAAACATTTTCAGCAAGAAAATTGTACTTAATAACATGCTGGTGTTAATGTGTAAATATCTCTGATTACTCACTCTGGATGAGCTGTTCACACACTTGCCGTGCAATGGCACGCACAGCAGCTTGGGATTGCACATCGCCCTGAAGAACAAACACAGAGCGCTCATGGTCTGATATTACACAACCACACAGTAGACTGATACCACTTTCTATTTGAGCAACCACAGGAACATAAAGGATGGAATTAACTGACTTAAATTGTAACTGCTTTAAAACCCTAACCTCTAAACCCTAAATTCAGTTTACTTGTCACAAGGAGTTTGACACAACCCATGAAAACAGTAATGTCTTCTGTGGCTCGGGAGGAGCTTTCCAAAGTTTGAAAAAAAATAACCCTGCTGATGCCATATTGATGTCATTAGGGATGCACTTAAAATTGTATCCAGAAGGGTGGCATTACACCCTTCAAACGCCTTCAAAATAATAATCTAGTTAAAAGATATTGATTTTGAGTTGTTCAATTGGCTCTAGACCTTTATTGGTTGGGTGTAATGGAGTTGAGACTTGTCTTTTAAGAAGTTAAAGCTCACTTGGTCAAACCTTTAAAAGCCATACATTCATCTTAAAATTATGGACTAACTGATTTTTATCTCCTCTTTTGCCTTGTGCTAATCATCGTCATATACTCATTTAATGTCACACTATATCGCAATGTGTATATCTCAAAAATATATTAAGTTTGTAGGAAATGTTTCCGCTGTTCAATTATTATCGTATAAATCACTGTGAAATTAAAAATCTAGGGTAGATGCATACTACAAGATCCTAACCAGCTTTATTCACAACTGGGCCACCCCACAAAATGCACAACAAAGAGGAGAAAATACTTGAAAACTACTGGAAAAGACTTTTGTGTTGAGTCTTTAAACCAAATTGAACTGCAGGATGGTACAAATGTCCCTAACAGTTAATTAAATGGGGCAGAAACTGGAATTACAGGTTTGATTCAAGTTGGCAAGTTGCGCATCTCTCAAGCCCTCGGCCGTGATGGCCTGGCTACTGTGTCAGCAAAAATACAGACCCTGCTTAGCTGCAAATGTGAACCATGAACACTGATTTGATTCGGTTTGCTCTAAACAAGGTTGAGGGAGTAAAACAGAGAAATAAAGTGAATGTTTGTGCAAAAGAGGAATGAGAAAAAGTGAATGTGTACTGGAGAGTAATTTGGTTTCTACAAAACAAGGGTGTGAAGCATTAGTGAGTAATAGTCTGAGTTTTACTTCAGCAAAATAACAACATTTCCACTGCAAAATGGAGCAGTAAAACATGATTTGTTCTAAACAGTGGTTGAAGTGTGTGTGTGTGTGTGTGTGTGTGTGTGTGTGTGTGTGTGTGTGTGTGTGTGTGTGTGTGTGTGTGTGTGTGTGTGTGTGGAATGGCTTACTCTTTCTCCCTTATCGCCTTTGGTACCAGCAGAACCCTGGAACATAAAAGCACAGGAGAATAAACATTTGACCGGGATGTGTACTACTGTAAATAGCAATGCTCATCTCTTTTTCCCTCTCTCCTTTAATGTCCCCACCCCATTACTCTCCATCTCTTTCCTTTGCTTTATGCATCCACACACACACACAAACACACAAACACACAAACACACACACACACACACACACACACACACACACACACACACACACACACACACACACACACACACACTTCTTCTCCGATCTAACAGCTGGTATGACTAAATGCATTTAAATGTGCGTTCAGGTTCTTTGTGTCCTAAAGACAACACACACATAAGCCCCAAAGTATGTGTGCCCACAAACAGAGAGCAATTTTGTGCCTGGATGCGCTCCCTTTCTGCTACTGCCAATATTGTAAAACACACAGATGCATATCTGATCACAACACACATGTACACACAAAAACCTGCCAAGCACATAAAGTGGGTTATGGCATATCACAGTGTAACGCATTGTGATCCAGAGGCAAATAAAAGACAAGTATTTCCTGGCCACAGAACCATTTGCTGATATGATAAATATCAGATTGATGTTGTTACAGCTTTTGAATAAAGCTTGTTTGTCTTGGGGGAAACATGTCCTTGACCACCGACTGACTGGCTGTGTGTTAAGTGGGTTGGTGGATAGAGAAGGATGAGAAAATGCTTGTGCAGGTCTGGCATATCATAGAGTATGTCTACTATATTGCAGATAACAGAAAGCCTGTGCCAACATTTGACACAGCCGCTGAATTGGAGTGCAGGTCTCCACAATAAAAGTCTTCGCCTGGACGTCTGTCTGTCTTCCTGGGCATATAAATGTTTACTGTCTTATCAGGGTGACATGGAAAAACCAAATTTAACTGTGTGGGAGCCAAAGTAAGTATCTGAGCGGGGGGAAAAAAAGATATCTCTTATACAAATCTGATTTCTTTTACTATTTTATAAAAATGATCTTCCCATAGTGCCCTGTACATGCAGAGTCTGTCCAAAGTACAGAGTCAATGTTTTTTCACTCAAAATGTTTTACAGTTCATCCGCAGGGAAGAGTATTTCATGACTTTTCTCTTGCATAGCGCTTCAATGTGGACTGATAAAACAGTCACAAAATGACTGTTGCTTTTTTCTTTTGTAACTGGCAAAGCAAATATGCTTGCTACCAAGTAAAGCAAGATAAATAAAAAATCTTGCAGGTGGTTGAGTCAGTGGAAACCACATTCAGAAACAGTATTTTGTCCAGGTCTCACACACACACACACACATACACACACACACACTTGGACTCATTAGCTCTTTTTGGTCAGAGATCCTGCAATACCGCTGTAAAGAAGACCCCTCATAACACCAGCTTTGCTTTTTTACATTGAACCAAACAGAGCCGGCATATTGCTGCCCCAGTTGTTATTTTAGATAGCGTGCCGGCTTAGCAGCGGAGCAACAATGCTACCATCATTCCATGTTCGTACCTTTTATACAGAAAAGCGAGGCAGAATAACAGTCACACCCTGCACAGACTGTGTAAAATGGGCGAAAGCCACACACTCGGACATCAAGTGCTACAACAACTTAATAGACTTCTGAGGTCAGTTGTAAATATGAAGGTATATGAAACAGTTGATGAAAAGTAAACCAAATGTAATGACTATATACGTTGTCAAGGTGGATTCTGCTGCTATGACAAGGGACATCTGTCACTTCTGCCTCATCAAGACTTTGACAACTTTGAACAGTTGACTCTCATTCTCATATGGACTTGTACTTTGCAAAGACATGCCAATAAGCTACAAAGAAAATATGTTTTGTTCTGTTTCGTATTATGAAGTTTTATGAATATTGATTTTGAAAGAAAGAGCATAACATTTCCAGAAGAATCATGTCATTCCTTAAACAGAACAGTTTGGGTTTTCACATTAGACGCTAGGGGCCCTATCTTGCACTCAGCGCAATTGCCTTTGTTGACCGACGCATGTATCATTCCTATTTTGCCCCCGACGTGGACTTTTCCCTCCACAGACGCACGTTGGTAAATTAGGGAATGTATTTGCGCTCCTGGGGGCGGTTCAGCGAAAAGAGGAGGCGTGTTCCGGCGCAAAACTTACTTGGTCCTATTCTGCAGTTTCAGAAAACAATTCCGCCACTGACCAAGAAAAACCTGGTCTAAAGTCAGTAGCGCTAGTCTAAAGTCAGTAGCGCGTTATTCAGATGCTATTTTAGGGGCGCATGCTTGGCCATAATGTAGCGTGTGCACAACGCACATTCACTTCTCTCATCTTAATGGATGCAGCAGTTCCCATTTTTGCAAACCATACATAATTACAAAGGAAAATATTACTGAAAATGCGCTTCAGGTGTTTGGATAGGTCAGGAGGCACTTTACAGTACAGTCCTCAAAAAGTTGCAGCATTTTTTGTGGCTTGTTGCGATTTACACAACATTTCCATGAATCATGGATGTGTTGATGACATAAATGAGGAAATATTAGAGGACTTAAGGAGACGTGATGTTGAACTACGGCGGGATCTGGTCCGGGAGTAATGCGCGATGTGCTCCTGATGGAGCGGGTGGACGGAGATGGAGTGGGGGGAGGAGGAAGGGGCACAACAGGTGCAGGTGGTGCGTTTGGAGTCCCACGCTCCATGGCTGCAGCAATCCTCTTGATCCAGACTTGAGGAGATGCGCTCGAGGGGCCGCAGCAACATCGCCACCCGGCCAAGACGGGCATTTATTACTTTGCCGCATCTCGCATCGGCAGCTCCCGCTGGCGTGCGTCCATGGCATGCGCCAGGCAAATCCGCCGTCATAATAGCAATCCGCCATGGAACAAGCGCGCCTGCTCTTAAAGGGAATGTGAGATGACGCTCTGATTGGTTTATTGCACGTTACGCCCAAACCACACCTAGCTACCTCAGACCAACCCATTTTAGATTTGCGTCGGGCGCAAGAGTAATTTATCCCACCGGTATAATAGCAACAGCGCCCGAGATCCGCCCACAAAGCTACTTGCGTTTTGCGTTTCATACTTGCGTTTCAGATAGTTAAAATAGGGCCCAAGGACTGCTACTCTGCATCTTTACATATACTCTTATCTTGCCCTCAATGGAATAAATCCACTGGCCTTCAACAAATGTCTTAGTGCAGTGGGAAAGATGTGTGGCACTTTTGTGTCCACCTCAACAAAACTGACAGGATTACTTTCCACGTCTTAAGGTTAAGTTATAACATGATGAAACAAAATGCTAAAATTTCCCTGTAGATTTAAATTGCTGCTATTTCAGATAAAAAACACTTGTTAAAGAGAAAAAATATTCTCGTGTAGCAAAAACCTGGTGAAAGGTTGCAGGGGACAGAACGTGGACTGCATCAGCAGTTTAAAGTTGAGGGGAAACTAAAAGTTTAAGAGATTATGGCTCAGGAAAGTGAGATCTGATTTTCTTTTTTGTCTCCGTTTGTGTATTTGCATACATTTTTTATATGGGATTTCTGTGTCTTTTATGTCTCAGAGATTCAGAGATGAGGCAGATGTGATCGCTCACTGTTTTTGTGTGTGTGTGTGTGTGTGTGTGTGTGTGTGTGTGTGTGTGTGTGAGGGGGAGAGAGTGTCGGTAAGTGATTTATAGCTCTGCCTGTCTGAGCCAAACTTTGCTGCAGAGCTGACCCAACACTAGATTAGCTGTCATCAACATCACTGTATCATCTGTTCCTGTTAGCATTACACAAAGTTTGGAACCGAACATCTTCTCCTCCGCATCCTTCTTTGTGTTTGTTTCTCTTGCACATATTTCTTCTTCTTTCTCTTCAAAGTTGAACCTTTATTGTGATTTTTAATTGATACATTTTTATTCCGTAAGTCCTTAGTCACCTTATGAGATATGTCTTTTGGATATCATAAAAAAGATAAGCCTTATTAGCAAAACTAACTTAAGATGATACATTTGTCATTATGAGGACTGCGTCAAATACTAACAGGCTGGTTCCAGTCAGGAGAAAGGAGATCTGAAAATGGAACAGGACGAAAAGGAGAAGAATAAACAATCTGCGGAGCATGAGCTTCTTGTCAGCGTTGGAACCGAACCACTTTAAAAAAAAAAATGCTTAAACAAATCTGTAACTTTGTTATGTAGCTCTGTGATTGTTGGGCCTGTAAATTTAGGGAGGTATGATGGGAGAAAAATATCTAAAGAGGAGACATCAGATGGAGGAGGAGGAAGTAGTGGAGAGGTCATGTCCTTCTTGTTAATTTGGATAAGTTATGTCAAACTCTCTTTTATGCCTCAAGTAAATTCAGTATCAGAGGTTTTTAAAATTAAACAAAAACATTTCACTCACAGGAAGTCCTTGATCTCCTTGGGCCCCTGCTGGTCCACCAGGTCCTGGAGCTCCTGGTGCTCCTGGGGATCCCTGAGAGAAAGACAGGCAATTAGTGAAAGAGAAAAAGAGGAAGAAGGAAGGTGACAGGAAGCAGAAGGATCAGTCAGTCCATGTGTCAGGGTGATCTGACAGACAAAATGATGCTGAGAATAATAAGAAAAGAGACTTACAAGGGGTCCAGGAGGTCCTTGTTGTCCCTGTGGTCCATTATTACCTGGCAGACCCTGACAGACAGACGCAGATGAAAACACTCAGTTTACTAAATATTAGCTGAACTTTCATAATTGTAGGTTGTTTTGCACAAGCCCTTTCTAAGTGGCCTGAGGGATTTTGTGCGAGTCTCCAGACTAAACCGACAGCATTATATTCTAATACAATTAAAATACAGGCTACTGACGGAAACCAAACTCAGTAGCTGTGCAAGCTCAAAGTCTACCAACAAATGCCGCCTATCAAACCTTTGTTTGGTTTTGCTTTTAGACAGTTTGTATGAAACACATTTGCCTACGTCCTGATGGGTTTTCACAATAAGACAGTTGAATTATTTGTAATCTGCATTTGAGTTGCCTCTAGGTGTCTAAAACTTCTCCGTCATTTAATGTCTTCTCCATGATGCTGTGGTTTGAAGAGAACACGCGAGTATGAAACTGGAGATTTCACTACAGAAGCACATTCATACCTACTGTATGCCAATTCTGTAAGGTCTGGTTTTGTTAAGGTATGACATATAATAACATGATGATGGCTTTGATCTTTCTCAATATTTATAGGCGATTCAAATTGAACAAATTCAGTGTTATTAATACACATTTTGGAAGCTGAACTCAGCATCAGATTGTCCTGGAAAACAGCTTAACCTGAGGTTCAGTTAATCCTTTCATGTTAGCTTGGATATCGAAATTTATTTTGTGGTCACACATTGAGGCTGATGCCCTTTCAACATGGACACACTCCTTATGTTACTAAATTTAACCTGTGTAAGGGTACAAAGCAATGAATGAAGTGAGCAGTCTACAGTGTGCTATTATGTAAGTTTAAGAACTTGGAAGGAGCATTAAAAAAACTTAATTTGTTTCTCCTATTTCTGTAAATATATTCTGGACATGGGTTATATCTATGCTTGTACGTTTTTTTAAAAACTTATTTGGTAAGACAAATAGGGACAGCACATCTTGGAGCAGGGAATTCCCCTGTGGTGTTATGTCCTAAATGCTCCCCACAACACCTAAAGCATCAAGCTCTCATTGCGATCTTTACCTTCCAAATAAATGTACCAAAACCAGGGGTTTGACTACACAACAAAATCTGGATTTATTGATTGATAACATGTGCATGAGCTTCTCTGAAAAGCTGTGCCAGAATGTGACATCAGAGAACTCCTCTGCGAGAGTCACTCTGGTGTCACACAGTAAACACTCGTACTAGTAAACTCACTAATGGGACTCTGGAGGCGGCCTTGGTTCCTCGCAATGTTTAAAGTCTCACAATGTTAGTAACTTTTTACTTTGAAAACCTTTCAAATTTATCAGAAGCACATCTGGAAAAAAAGAATCATCATCTTCAGACAAAAAAAATTTCAGACAAAATTTTCTACAGTGAAGCAAACAAGCATTTGTGACATTGGGACAAGAGTCAGTCTGTTGTCACACTATAAACGTTTGCCAGTACTGGCTATATTATAATCCAAAACAAACATTCAACCTTTTCTTTTTCTATTTTTCATATAAGAAATTCAGCCTCCTGCCTTGTCTCACAGGAGGTCATGCTCATGAAAATGTATCACTGTTGTTACATTTCAAGCTGCAACAGGTTTACGGTCTAACTCAGACTTTTGTTTGCATGCTAATATACCTACCAACAAATGTTAGGTTTGTTCTGTATTAACAATTACATTCTATAGGATTGAACCTTTTTATTTATATTAAACTTTCTCGCAAAGCACTCTGAGGTGAACTTGGATGCTCGAGTAACATTTTGATGAGAACTGCAACTTTAAGTTGTTGGAAAATAAGTCATCAATATATCTTAAATAATAAAGTTATGAGTTATGACAGATAGTGCCAGCATGGTTTTATGAGCCTGTGTCTTGGGAAGAAAAGCTAGATCTACTCAGTTCTGAGTTGGAAAAAGTAAAAAACAAAATAAAATAAATAAGTTCTGTAATGCAAGCCTCAATGACAAAATAAAGATTTATAGCTGTCCGTGATCTATTTCACGTTGATATGGACAAATAAATACCCGGGAGACAGTTACTATTGTTTCAACTGACCTAACTGTCCACTGCAGCGAAGTCTTTGCCAGACCTTTTTTTTTTGGCTTTTATACACCTTACAAAAAGTTTTGTAGTGTTTATGCCCAGTGGACTAGTGCGATGCTATTAAGTTTTACTGTGAGTCAACAAAGGGCTAGATGCTCTCCCCAGTCTTCTTTGTACACATTGGATGATACATTCTAGTGGCTGGAATAAACCCCCACTAAGTGGTAACCCCAAAAAGTCACACAATCATTGTGAATTAATTCATTTTCAAGAGCTGCTTCTTGTTCATAAATTACAGTTCAGTTGGCTACATTCTACTTTCTATATCACTGTTAAATGGATAGTGATAGCAAAAATTGCTGTTGCATTGTTGACCTCTTGAGAATTGATTCTTATCAGTATTCACTGCGTCTGCTTCCCTACTGCTTTCAATGCATCTATTGAAAAAAATAAAACATTTGGAGGGAATTTAGTCCAAGTACGCTGCTGTAAACATCAGAGTGTGGCGCTGCAGTTATTCTGCAACAATAAAAGTACAGAATTGAGATGTTTCCTGTCGTGTATGGAAACTAAATTATAATTTGCTCTTTGTGATTCTACAAACATACCCCATATTGTAATTCTTTTCTAGTAGTCCCTACCAACAAATATAAAATACACAATAGATCTGTAACATCTTGATGAAATATGGATATGGGAGGCCTGTCATAACCGTGCTGCAAAGGGGGCCTCTTCTCCCAATATATAGCAGCTAAAATTGCTCCCTGATTAGTAATATCACATGATTACGCTCAATAATTACATTAGTAAACATGTAGTGTATTCTCTGTGTGAGTGTGGGTGTGTTGGTGGTAAATCACCACACACTTCAGATTATGGCGGTAATTCTAAATTTTGAGAAGGACTCAAAACTGCTCAACAGGGCTTTGTTAATGGTATAATCAAAGAATCAAGCTGTGAATATTCTAGATAAATATGATATCCTTTAAATCACTATAAGTTGTAGCTTCAAACTAACCACTAACCACCTTTTAATGTGAGTGATTCTAGATCAAATTCGAGAGTTTTCCTAGTCAGTCCAATGCAGTGTTCTTCAAAGATCTCTAGTATCCATAAAAGGAAATATATCTTAAGTTGATAATTGAATTAGTTTCATCATTCAGGTTGTTTCCACGTAATGCATATGTATTATTGACAATGACAGATAACAACTGGTGGTTAGTTTAGTGATATCCCTGAAGCAAATGGAGACACACACTCTGATGGTAATATTCAGATATCATAACATATCATCGTAACTGCTTAACGTGATTGGTACAGAAAAAAACCTTGCTCACTTTGTCTACATGCTATAGTCAGTTACCCAGAAACCTCGAGAACACTGCTGCTTCAAACAACAACAGTAGAAAACAAAGTCCCTACTAGAAAACAGATTAAAGAATTTGGCACAGATGTTATTTTACAATGTTATGGTTGTTATTGGCACCTTAAATTAAAACAAAATGTGAGTTAATGCTTTTCTTGCTATAAGTTTATGAACTCCAAACCAATCTGGCATCATAAGAAGAAATCCCCGGTAAACATACAATTGTCCTGAAGGAAACCACATGACAACTGAGGGGATGAGCATCTGGACCGCTGTCAGCCAACAAACAGACAGCAGATGGATTATGTGTGGATTCGTTCACCTCGCTAGGAGCAAGGCCAGGACAAAACTCTTCTGTTATCATATTACGTATTTGGATAAAACCTCTTCTTGCTGCTTGTCGACACATTACGCTCTGGCTGCGTTACTGTTTTGGTATTTACAGCCCAGTTGGGTATTGTAAGGCCTGATTCCTCTGTCAACTACAGTTACTACTATACTGTTTACTACAAATGGGGGAAAACTTGTATGGTTTTATGAAGTGACATTGATCTTAAAGCACCTCTAAAAACACTTTTTACTTCTTCATGATTGCTCAATTCATTTTCATACATTCATTCATACATTTTCTTCTTTTAAATCTCTATGTTGTTGTCATGTATTGCTTTGCCTACATGCCTTTTCTCAAAACATTTACAAATTACCTTTTTTTCATATATTAGAGCACCCTCTTCAACTAGTTATGACGGTGGCGGCAGAGTCCCACTTTCAGGATGGGGTTTTCACACCCCATTTAACTCAAAACTAAATAAAAAAGACTTATATTGTCTACATCTCTATATACAATATCCCCATCTACATATACTGTCTGTCATTGATACTACAGTAGAATAAATATATGCATCACAAAGAACCACCAAACCACACTGTGTAACAGTAACCTATAGAGTTAATGTATATGTTCTTACCCTTACTCCTGGGGGGCCATCTCTACCAGGGGAGCCCGAGCTTCCAGGAACACCCTAAAAAAACCACAAATAAGCAGGTTTGAATCACTATCACAACACTGGCTGTGGTTCATATACAACACAGCACGCCAATGGACATTTAGGGATGATATAAAACTAAGATAAGTAGCATTTATAAATGTGTTTACGAGGGTCCTAGGAGCCGTCAGACATTTTATCTGCCATATTACATACAGTGTAACAAGGAATGCCTTTTTTCTCTTAATAATTAGAATGCACATACACATTCAACTGAAGGTCAAAACAGAAACAGGTTTGCTGACTTGCTTAACGATGCTTTGACATCAGTGGACATACATTTGATTTGTGGGAAGAACCAACCTGCAACCCTTAGGCTACAGGACAGTCTCTACATCAGCAGGCCACCCTGCTGCTCCATCTCCTACCCCATTTCCCCTTCATCCACCTCTCTGCAGGTCAATGCACACAGCCAACTCCAAAAGACAGTCATGGATTAAGTGTTGAAGTGATTTATCTCTGCACTTCAGTATTAGTGGAGAGCCCATAGAACAGGACAGTTAACACTGTTAAAGGTCCTACAAATTACCGGCTGGGGTCGCAGAGGACAGGCCGCTTATGATTAACGATGTGCCGTTGTTTAGATGTTGGCTGATGTGCATTCTCCCAAGACATCTGCGATAATATCGCTCCTACCACTTTCACACGTGTATCTACAAACCTCAACACACACACACAGGGAAGTAAGCCAGTACAGCAATTTGTTTCAAGAATTTTATAGAAATCAGTGTCTCTAAACAAAGAATATTCAAGTAATATTAAACTTGATTTTTTTAAACTACCTAAAAACAAGTTAGTTTGCACTGGAGACTGGTAGAAATATTGTCATTGCACGGACAGATTTGTTTACTTGTTAGACAAGAAAATAAAAACTTTAAGGAATCAATTACACACTAAAAGTATTAAACTTGATTAAAAGGATGAGAAGTTTTTTGGCTAACAAATAATTGTAACCCCCATACATCCCTCTACTAAGCGCTTATAAGCAGTATACAAACAAAATACGTAATATATAACTAAATATTTATTCAACACTATAATGTAGTTAAAGGCCGAGATAATGAGATTTTTCAGTGTTTATTAATACTTGTCAACAACTATAACTCCTAATGTGAAGCAACTGTAACTTGCATATGAATAGATAATGAATGGTAAGCTGTAATTAATTTAACATATTAAGTGTTTGTTATTAACAGTTGATAAATACTTTATAATTTGTAGTAAGTAAAACATTGCAAGATTTGTTAATGTGTTTAAATATGTATAATTCATTATTACAGCTATGCTACGTTAACTCATAACAAGTCACAATTGTTGATTAATATATTAATGGACATTTATAATAAAGTGTTTAGGTACTGCTTACAAATGTTAAATGGGCAGGTTAAAACAAATTGTTCCCGGTTTTTGCTTTGTAATTGGCATATATGGCAGGATACAAGTGCACAAACACACGTACACACACCTATCTGAGCTTCTTGACCAGAACCTGAGAATAATATGAGACAAGGCCAAAGAAATAAATGATCAGAATCACGAGTGTGCAAGTTGTTTGGTTCTGATTCAACACATTAGCCTGGGATTGTTTGCCGCAGAACACACACACACACACACACACACACACACACACACACACACACACACACACACACACACACACACACACACACACACACACACACACACACACACACACACACACACACACACACACACACACACACACACACACACACACACACAGCTGTGAGTTTGTCAGGGTCCAACAAATTAAGCGAAGACGTAAAGAGGGGCAACTACATGTATATGTGGAAAAGCTTCTGTACAAGAAGACCAAGTTGAAATTATTGCCACACAAAAACAAACAAACAAACAAACAAACAAACAAACAAACAAACAAACAAACAAACAAACAAACAACATATATATTTCTCTCAGACCAGACACACACACACACACACACACACACACACACACACACACACACACACACACACACACACACACACACACACTGAAAAAACAGAATGAAAGTGAGTGAGCTGCGAAAGATTAATCCACACACACTAACACACCCTTTTTGCTATTCATTGCAGCTGCATTTTTTACTGGTAAATTGAAACAGAGGTGAAGGGGACGCTGATGACAAGGTTACATTGTATTTACTGCAGCGATAGAGGGAGAGAGAGAGAGCGAGAGAGAGAGAGAGAGAGAGAGAGAGGGAGAGAGAGAGAGAGAGGGAGAGAGAGAGAGAGAGAGATTAGAGTTGTAATATTCTCTGCGGTCCCTCGTATATTACAACAGGGCCCTGGAAGCTACAATATTCCCCCACTGAGACACACACACACCTATTCATATTCCTCTCTCTGACAAAACACATTATTACTTGGTAACATAGTGCGGCACAGGGCCGCGCTGCCAGCTTTTATTAATAGGACTATGCAGGCAGAGAGAGAGCTAGATAGTGCTGCATTAGGCAGTGTTGCAGCTCTCTGTGAGCTGGTTCAGAGACTAGTTGTTTTCTTCTTATACAAATGGTTATTGCTCATTCCTCTCTTAGAAAATCTGTGAAAATGTAACAGCTGTGGTAGAAATCAGAAACACTATGAGTACGACTTCCAATCAGCAACTGGATTCTAGTCTCACCAACTCATAAAACACTCAACAAAAGAAATATCTAAGCCATTTCATGAGCCAGACTACAGAACAGTGACTACAAATGGATTGAAGTCCAGAGAGAAACTATCACAAGGCACATGATTATCAGCATCAGCATAACAATACGTTGTCTTTACAGCTGCCTCTGCCAAAAACTGTTTAGTTATCTGCATCAGCACTAAAATAAACACCTGGCCAACTTTGTTCAATATAGTCTTATATTAAGACCCTGTTGACAAACTTTCTGAGTGATTTAATTAATCAGTACTACAAAGCCACTTCATGTACTCTTAAACATGAATAAAGATACCCTGCAGAGGGTGATCACCATCATAAAGTACAGTACAGTTCAGTACATGAGGGGGTTATTATAGGAAACCTTGACAAAGTGACCATCCCATCATAGTGCAGTGTGCTCTAAAGGCAGATCGATGTATCAGTCTGTGATCGGCAGATGGGAGCAGCGACTGTAACAAGCTGTGATTTGGTGTGGAAAAAAGATAATAGTGCTCCTTTATGCTGTCTGCAGGAGCTGTCTCTCAAAATCAAAATGTTTGCACTGTCAGCTCTACATGGAGAGCTTGACTGCAGATACATCTGGTTGTAATGAATTTAAAATTAGTTTATTCACCCATTCTCTGAAATGTATTATCCCTTTACAGATCACTGTTGTACCTTAGTAGCTTATCCCAGGATGCAGTGCGTAGAAGGCAGAAAAAAAATCAGTTCATCACAGGTAATATAACACAAAACAGGAAACGGATCTAACAAGTAGGTGCTATCCCCTGACATGAACATAATGTTAAATCCCTTATAATATTTTTTCTTTCCTAAAAATCTATTTTGATGTTCAAAAATCCATTACAGGCGAACCTTGAGCCCTAAGTCAGACTGGTTAGCACCTCTACTCTGTGACATCCTCCAGTGATTCTGGGCTCAGAGCCATAATGGAATCCACCATCTTATTTCATTTGTCCTGGACCTCAGAAAACACAGCAATGGTGTATGTGTAAGCTGTGTGTGTAAAAGGGTTCCTGCTCACTTCTAACCACACTTAAATTTCTCAAAAGGAAAAAATCCATCTCAGCCTGGAGGACAATAAAGGTAGTATTTGTGTTATTTTTCCAGTTCATAAGCTTGAAAAAGGCTTAAAGTATTTGTAGGACTGAACTGCACCAGATAGTGCTGCATCAGGTGTGTGACTGTGATAGAGCTGAAAAAGCTTTTAGGAATGTTGGCTCCCACATTCTCCACTTTTGAACAATTTGAAGAAACCCCTTAAGTAAATTCAGCAAAACAAACAATCTACAAGAAATTTCAAGAAAGTAGTCAAATTAGTGGAAACAGGGTGTGCGCACTATCTGTTTTTGTACACTTGATTTAGGCTCAAAAGGACATTTTGACATTCAAATGGGGTGATAATGAGGTAATAAGCCAAGACAGTAAAATTGATTGAGAAGAATTAGGAAAATTATCTGGAAGGGAGCAATCTGCAACATAAGTGAGCCTTATTCCAGGGCTTATTCCACTAGTGCTGTTAAAAGTTAAGGAGTGCCTTATGATATATATATTCCCAACAGCCAATACTTTAATATATCACTAATAAGACATTAACAAAATTGTTGCCTGACTAGGGCATTATACTATATTTTGCAGTGTGTTGTCTAGCCCCCTTCTTCACACCATCACATTTTTTTCACTTCAATGATACCTTTGATATTTGACTTACCATTACTCTGGATCAACTAAAAGACTCTACACACCCACGGTTCACTCTTTCCACTTAATTAGTCTAGTTACATTTGTTTTTCAGGACTAAACTGAAAGACTGTAGCAGACTAAAGCTACTGTTTGTAACCACACGCGTGTGTTTTGCCAGTGTTGAAATGTATTTAAAAAAGACACATTAATGACAAAATCTTCCTTTAAAAATTAAAGATTATCCCGGTTTCTCCTGTCCTTGCTGATGTCTAGGTTTCCCAGTAGAACTCCATTAAATTAATTCAGTATTACCTCTGATTGGTTCACTGCCCAAAAAAAGAGACGCTGGTAATAATGATTCACATCTCAATGATTCCATTAAAACACACACCCACACACGCACAAACACGCACAGCTACTTGAACCTTTATCTCCATATCCCTATATCTCCGTATATAAAAGTATTTGCAGATGCAGTTACTTGGCAAATCATTTACAGAGATAATCACTCTTGGAAACTTACAAAGAGTTGACAAATATCTGTAAGTTAGGATGGTCTAATATAAGGCATTAGAGAAGAGTCAAATATAAAAATATTTTAAATGAAAAAAGAAATGGATTGAAATGTGCCTTAATAGAGCAACAAATCTCATTTCTGTGAGCCTGCAGGGCCATGGCACCTTAGTGACTCGTTTGTATTCTCCAAACAAACACAGAGGAGAACAATTTATAAACATAGTGTCTCACACACACACACAGAGACACAGACACACACACAGACACACACACAGACACACACACACACACTCAGCTGTGTTTGTAATAACCCAATACTACTTTAGTGAAGACAAAAGCAGAGGGAGAAATCACTGCATGTCGGGCAGATTGGAAAATAGTTGCCCCTCTGGGTTCTACTTTGTGATCTTGGGAATCATATCAACATGAACCAACACACACTTTCCCTCTGTGTCTTACTATAATGTCATTTGGGAAATGTTGTCTTACCATTTGTCCGGCTGGACCGATCTCTCCTCTCTCTCCCTTCTCCCCAGCAGCACCCTGTAAAACAAACAAAGTCATTACATCTCAGCTGGACCAGTGATCACACTCATAGCTACCAAAGGACCGGAAAAACCAACATCAGTTATCTTAATAAGATGCTGGGCTGCCACAAGTCCCGAGAACAGCTTCAGCGTGCTTTGGATCCTTCAAGTGTCTGGAAGTCTATCTGAAGCACACGTCAACATTTTGACAGCTCAATACTAAGTCTGTCTAATTGCAGACAGTTTGTGACCTTACTGGAGACGGGGAGTGGAATGGCAAACAGCACACTTTCTGTGACTGTTTCCATCATAACATAATGCAGCAGTGATGCTTGGCAGTAACAGATAATGTCATTCTTGTACCAGTTTTATTTCTTTCAACATTACATTTTTCATATTATACTTTAACACATTCCATCTAAACATGACAGCCACAGTTGTTTGTTTTAAGAGGGAGAGGTAGCTAAATAATGCACACAGTTTCTTAATGCTGAAATTATCAGGTAACTATGGAAATGGTGCTGGGTGATACATATCGTAAAAAGGAAATAAAAATATCGTATATAGTTAATATCGTATAAAAGTTAATAAATGACCTATGCTCCCCAAAGAGCAAAATGGATATAAAAAAAAAAAAAGATCGCCCAGCCCTATGCGGAAATTACCACAATGTGCCATTGCACTACTAAAAACATGACATTATACAGCCTTTCAGTATACACACACATGCAAAGTCTTACCGGGGGGCCCTGAATAGAGAGACCACTGGGTCCCTGAGGACCTGGCGGCCCTGGGGGTCCAGAAGGGCCAATCTCTCCCACTGGACCATGAGGTCCCTGTGAATACAACACAATGGATTTAAATGTGTCAAAGTTCATTTTTTTTATAATAAATGTTTAAACAACATGAAAGAGAAATCCTTTAAGTGCTCAGGAAAAATGAAAATGTGAACATCTTCCATCCCATGAGCAAACTCCCCTCTAAATGAAAAACGTGATGTAATCAAAAACTCCTCAATGCCTCATCAGCTCATTAATATCACATATTCATGAAATGCATTTTAACCAAATTCTGTACGAATTCTTCAGTAACAGCACTGTGGAACCAAAGTAGCACTTAAAAAGAAAGATAAAAATATCAAATCTAGTAATTATATATGATGTACATGACAATTTCAGGTCTTAGCTATACGGTTTTAGTTGTTATTAGAACAATCTAAATCTAAATAATGTTTAATTGTTTATTATATGGCAATGTTACGCTTATATATTCGCTGAGGTAATTGATGTGTTCCCATTTCCTCAAAGGCTGCAGCTACTCAACACATACAATGTCCATCAAGTTAAAACTACAAACTCTGGTCAACATCACCACTACACGCTTGGGGGGCTTTTGCTACCATTGGTTGCTCGCATAAAGAGATCTACTACAGGAAACAGATTTAGACACTCGTCCATCCATCTGTAATCAGGTTGTGCCGGTGTAGCGACTTATTTGATCCAAGCTAGGCAGGGTTCCTGCAGTGGTAGTCAGAAAAGAGGAATTCCAGTAAACGGCCACTGATTCGCAGAATTTGTAGCTTGTTGGCTCAGCAGCAGCCGTAGCCAAAGTAATCTTCACACTGGCTGTATTTATTGTTTTACTATTCAACCATACAGTTACTGGCTTCATGTCTTTCTTATCCATGTAAACAATCAAAAGAAACGTTGGATCAGATATAAATGAATGGAGTGGGAAACAAAAATAAACATAGGACTTCAATGTGTTATGTCATGTTTAACTAAATGATAAATTTCGCTTGAATATGGCGCTGGACTACTTGAAGAGATGAAACGATTTACAGATAACTGAAATTAAATTACTTAAAAGTTTATTTTAAGAACTGCACCAGTTATTTTCCCATTCATCAGTTATTATCCTGTAACAAGTAATGCACCCAAATTGATTAGTGAGAATGAATAAGGATGAATTCATGGAGGAGCTGGTCTCATACAACAGAATAATCCAACCATTCAAATAAACTTGGCTCTAGCTAAGGAGATACAAATGCTGCTGAGCTAAGACAAGTGTGATCTGGCAGGCATGTATAAATATATAAGTGTGTGCTGTGGAGTATGTGTGTGCCAGCAGGACAGAAATCCACATCTCTCTCCAAAACTAACACAATTACAAATATAACACATCTGGCCTGTATTGCAAAAACGCTGAATGAGTTTGATCCTGTCTTTGTTTCAGTCTTGGGATGTGGTATGTTTTAAGTTCTTGGTGGGCCACTTCATGTACTGCACTCGATACACTGTCACTCTACTGAGTCAAAGTAGGACACATGGTTGCTTATTTTCTTGATTGACAGCACTGCGTGTCTGAGCATTAGTGGCAGGACCCCTGTTGCTAAATCACAAACATAGGAACTGGCTATTGGTATTGATAAATATCCAACAGCATCGGGCATTGTACTGACCGCCACAGCTCAATGGTTTGTAAGAGTTTGGAATGTATTGCCATAGCAAAACTGTAGCAGATGCAAATTCAACAGTAAATCATTCATTGTCCAAGACAGGATTGGCTGGAACTGTCTATTAAAAAAAATAATTAAAGGATAGTAACAGTAGCGATAGGAGTCTGCCTCAAGTCTGAGGCCAAAAGGAAAATGAGGTAGCCTGGAAAACTGATATACTTTAGGCTTTTCCAAAATGACCACTTCTTCAGCCCAAGGGGCTTCACATCTAGTCTGTAGGATGGAGTGGGCTGCTGTTGAAAAGGCTCTTTATTTGTGAGTCAGGGGCATTACTTACTCAGCACTAACTTCTTTCCTTTTATTGTCTAAACGGGATGGGGGTTGTTCTGTCCCTAGAGGTAGAGGTTTGGACCAGCATGTTCATACAATGAGTAAAATGTATAATAAACCAGACTGGCGGCTAGTCTTGTGGACTCCTCACAACAGGGCGAGGTGTAATCGCTTCCAGTTGCAAACGCCTCTTTTACCTCACGTAGAGTTTAATCAGATTGAACTGTGAAAAGTGAAATTATGAGGCTCTCCAATGCCCAGCCAGTTTGAGAAATCCAGTCTGACCAGCCTGTTACTTTTAGGGTTCTTTTTTTCTTCTTTTTTTTTTTTTTTTTTTTTTTTTTTTTTTTTTTTTTTTTTTTTTTTTTTTTTTTTTTTTTTTTTTTTTTTTTTTTTTTTTTTTTTTTTTTTTTTTTTTTTTTTTTTTTTTTTTTTTTTTTTTTTTTTTTTTTTTTTTTTTTTTTTTTTTTTTTTTTTTTTTTTTTTTTTTTTCTTCTTCTTCTTCTTCTTCTTCTTCTTCTTCTTCTTCTTCTTCTTCTTCTTCTTCTTCTTCTTCTTCTTCTTCTTCTCCTTTTCCTTCTCCTCTTTCTTTTTTTTCTTTTTTCTTCTTCTTCTTCCTCTTTTTTTTTTTTTTTTTTTTTTTTTTTTTTTTTTTTTTTTTTTTTTTTTTTTTTTTTTTTTTTTTTTTTTTTTTTTCTTTTTTTTCTTTTCTTCTTCTTCTTCTTCTTCTTCTTCTTTTTTTTTTTTTTTTTTTTTTTTTTTTTTTTTTTTTTTTTTTTTTTTTTTTTTTTTTTTTTTTTTTTTTTTTTTTTTTTTTTTTTTTTTTTTTTTTTTTTTTTTTTTTTTTTTTTTTTTTTTTTTTTTTTTTTTTTTTTTTTTTTTTTTTTTCTTTTTTTTTTTTTTTTTTTTTTTTGCTTTTTTTTTTTTTTTTTTTTTTTTTTTTTTTTTTTTTCTTTTTTTTTTTTTTTTTTTTTTTTTTTTTTTTTTTTTTTTTCTTTTTTTTTTTTTTTTTTTTTTTTTTTTTTTTTTTTTTTTTTTTTTTTTTTTTTTTTTTTTTTTTTTTTTTTTTTAAGCGCATGCGCCTGGCTCTCATCTGTTTGCTCCAGCTCCTGATTATGCTATGCCTGGACCGCCCTAAAACACAGGCCAAACACACACACACACTGTAAAAACAGCACATAATCAGTGTTTGCAGTTTGTGGGCCTAGAAAGAGAGTGATGGCTAAGAAACATGCCTCTGCAAAAATATGTATTCTTCAGACTCCCGTTTAAACATGGTAAATGGAGTTTTTTTTTATCTAAAAAAAGTGGACCTGCACAGGTCTTTGATATGAATGGAATATTAATTTGATGGACAGAGGCCAACACTGATCTGTGCTGTAAACTGCCCCTGTGAGCTCTGCACTTTACCACGCTACATCTGTATGTAAGTCTGGAGCTGTAAACCTCGGGCTGACCCCTCTAGCCACAAGGTTTATACGGGACAAACCACACACATCTGCTAATCATTGGCTCATTTGGGATACATCCTCTTCCTGTGTTTGCTTAAATAGGCCTCCCCTGGGAACGAGGGGGCGACTAGGTAGTTCCTACAGTATTTAGCCAGAAGGGACAGAAGGGGTGTTTCCAAGAAGGGCGAGGAATATGAGAGGAGACACACAGATGTAGTAAAAGCAAATAGAAATGGAATCATTATATGCTTGTTTTTTACCAGTTTCTATACCAGATTATATATCATTTTATTAGACGTGTCATTTGATTTCTTTCTCAATTTATATCAACAAAAAGTCAGAACCCACCAAACTGTTGACCCAAGTCTGAAGTGTGACGCGTTGCTTTACCATTCAGGAGTCATTAGCTTATAACCCATCAGCATCCATCAATGGTGGAGTGGTGCTGGGAAAGGATCGCTTAAAGGCTAGTATGGAGAGGAGGAAGGACTACAGTAACCAATACATCTATGGAATACATATGGCATGTGCAAATTCAAATAAGGTAGACTTTTAAAAGGCAAGTGGAGTTTACCCAGAAAAAGTGAGCGTCATGCGGCGATGACTGTTAAGTTTAGGACACATATCGTGGTTTGGATTTGAACACTTGCAAGGAAGGAGCGTTTACTGGTTGAAAGTATTTTGTTTTCGCAGCGAAGTGAACTCCGCTCTCCGGCTTGGAAGCGCTGTGTTTTATGTTGACACAACGTTGAGCGATTTCATTTCGAGATTACTTTCCATTGGATATTGAAGTACATAAATAAGTCTTTTGGCATAGCTGGCCGAGGGGCACTATCCATGGTACCGAAAGGGGGATTTGATTCTTGCATGTTTTGTTTTGTTGTGCATGATGAAAAAACATCCCGCCCTCTGCTTTTTTCACAAATCGCACCCTGGAGCTAACAGTACTTTTGAATGAAATGCAACAATTGTGCAATTGTAAGTTCATGTTAAGAAATGAATACATGGGTTATTCAAAATTATTGATTGTGTTCGTCAATTTAGCAATTTGTCTCTGCAAGATGTTTTTTAATGGATTTTTGCAAACAATGTGAGCCCATGACTTGTCGGAAATCGGGCAAACCTGCAGAGAAACTGAAATCAGCTTTCAGCAGCAGCAATACAAATAATTGTGTTTGGATTTTTCACGGGCCTTTACAGTAATGGTGATAGAAAAAAAAAGTACACCACTATTATCTTTCAAATGAGCAATTTGATGCCAAAGGCACATTTACATTTTTAAACAACGATCTTGAACAGCATGTGCACAATTCAATCTTAACAAAAAGAGATGGCAGGCAGTGCAAGTCTTGTTTTCCTTAATATCAGATTGATTGCTGAGTGATGTTCGGTATTGAGCTGAGTCTGTGCCAAATCAGGCGACACAGATTGCAATTCAGCTGGGGCAATCAATATTATTTCAAACATAACTCAAAGATTTACAAAACTGAAGAGGCCTGCTGCTGTGTGAGACAGAAAAAAGACATGCATCTGACAGTGAACACAAGCACAGAAAATTATTCTCTGGAAGGAAAAACAGTGTTTTGGATGGCGATACTAAGTGTAGAGCAGATTTCTTGCCAAAATACAGTCTGTGTAGATATACTATAGACAAGAGTGCATATATTCTGTTCAATACCAAGACTTTCTGAAAAAAACAGGCACCTTTACAAGGACTGTTTGAGCTCCATTAATCTCTATGATCAGATGGCAATTATAGTTTCTTAATCCTTTTTAATAATTCTTTGCTCTCCAGTTCATTCACCTTCCAGTTGTCTTTTCATTGCTGTATTCTGTGTGTTTAGACACAGCATCAGGTATCCCCATATATCCAGGTTTATTTGGCTTTCTTTACACTCCTTGGTTCATAAGAGTGAGCAAAGTCTCAGCAGCACAACAAAAAATGTTTACAGTGAAAGTCTCAATCTGTTGATTTTGAAAGTTTTGCTGTCTGAAGGAAACTTGTCTTCCACAGGGGATACAATACAGGTATTGTGTTAACAACCAATACTTCCTTTTCATCCTTCCTCAAAACCCCAATGACTACAGTATATTATGCAGTTTGAGCACAAAAGTGGCTATGATTTCACCATTAAACCATTCATCTACGCACATATGCTGCAGTTAAAATGTGATTTAAGAAGCCTATTCAATGCCAGCGAGAGAACAAGACAAAGAGACACAGGTACAAAGAGAGAGGCATAGTAATAATAAAAAAGAGAAAAGAGCCTCAGGCGTGTGGATGAAGTCGAGGTAAAAGAGAAAACAGAGAAAAGAAGAAACAGAAAGACAATGAAGAGGTGAAAGCTTTACAGTACTGCTATTGATCTGGTTTGGCGAGAGAATGAGTGAGAGAGAGAGAGAGAGAAAAGATGAAGGTCACAGAAGCAACGCACAGCATAGAGAGTACAGGAATATGAAAAGAATCCAGTCTTTAATTTTTTAAAGTCTTAAATATGTTTTCTTCCTGGTAACAAGTTAAAAGATAAGAGCACAAGATTAAATTTCGTGACAATGTCTTCAAATTAAGCTCAACTACCGGTAGTTTAAATTAAATTCTTGAACCAACTAGCAACTTATCTTGCATTAGAAATTAGAGAAGTTTTGGTGCTACATTTTTCATGGCTTAGCTGACATTTGCCTGTAGTATACAGTATGTTTCTGGTATACCGATGAAAAACATTAAAAGATTAACGAGGAACAGAGACATAAACAAAGAGACCCAGAAAACTTGAGGGGAGGGCTGTGGCCTGTGGACATAACCCCACAGAAGAGTAAGTGGATCTGGCTCGTTGAACAGGGATGAAAATTGGGGGGGATTGTAATCGGCTGTGATAAATGGAATCGCCATATAATTACTTTCTCAAACTATACTGGTGTTGATCCACACCCCTCTCGTGCCCTCACTACCCAAGGGTAGAGACAGAGACAAAGAGAGAGAATTTCAAGAAGGGAGAGAAACCGAACGAGATATTGTGGAATGGGGAAAGAAGAAAGAAAGGAATGGAAAACACGGAGTGGGAGATAAAGAGAAAGAAAAAAGAAGAGAGAATATGGACAAACGTCTCAGGCTGTAAATGAGGTCATTTACTTGCTCTGAGCCTCTATCAGGTTTTACCTGCTACTGCGTGAGAGGAATACAGCTTCTCTCTCTAACATACTGCCACCACAATGAAAACACCCAAGGATTTGTAAGTCTACATTTCACAGGTTTCATTAAAACATTAAAAAGTCAGTGGCCAAGAGACTGTGTACGGATAATAACTAAATTGAGTATACACTAATAAATGCACTTTTTGATATAATGCGTCTCTGTGGTATTTTTTAGATTGTGTGAATAAATTGTGTTTTTATGGTTTCTGTGTTCTTATATTTGCAGATCATATTACCTCAAATTTCCCCTTGAGGGAAGAAGAATTGACCGAGCTGGATTACATTGATTCTTTTGGTCGCATTCAATTGTAAATTCCACATCAGGAAATTAACTTTTTACTAAGCTGTCAGAGTGGCTGTTTGACTCTGAAATTCTGGAATAAATACAACCTTTTTACTGAGAGTCTAGATACTCAAAGTGAATAACGGATGTATTCATTCTCCGAACGAGAAAGTCTGTTTATGTATTGCGGTATTTATACCATAAATACCGCAATACATTATAGCTATAAAGAGTTCCACACAGGTCTGTGGAAAGACTGATAAATATGGTCTTCATACTGGATTGAGCACAAGAGTCTGAATAAGTAATTAAATGAAAGAACAAATGACAGAATTAATAAATGAGTGGGCTCTTACAGGGGGTCCGGAAGGTCCTGGAGGTCCTTTGCTGTCCTGGGAGCAGGTACAGGCATGAGGCATGGAAGGGCACTGCTCCTCAACTCTCTGAAAACAAACATACATTGAGTGTACAGTGCACTTGGTCTGTATTCAGGCAAGATGTGAGCATCATCATTTAAAACTGAACCTATGTACACCGCGAGCTTGCCAGCAAACAAGATAACGATGGTAAAACATGCTCATTGCTTGCCAGCTTGTCTCAGGTCTCTGGATCAGGTCTTTGACTCCCCACTGTCTGAGCTTGTACTTGCAGTACAAAGCAAATCAATGTTTGCTTGGTTCCTTTGACTACTGATAAAATATATGATCAAAATAAAAATTCACTTGTGTTGAAAGTTAGAATTACACAGAGTTTATAAGATTGTATTATTCTGGGGGTGTTTCTAATATACTGTGGCCCTTCATGTACATAGAGTGGACAACAAAATTTGAAAGTCAGTAGTGCAATCCAATACCACCACTAACTACAGCCAAAGAATTCCCACTAAAATGAATCAAAACTTTTCTGACCTTTTTGAATGGCAACAAAAGCGTTTAAAAAAATTGCGTGAATAGATTCTATCAGATTGCAGAGCTGTACGTAATTAACTGGTAACTCAGTGTATCTGTTTGTTGCGTGCGTATGTTTCATGCCAGGGGTGTTAATTAATAAGTGGTGCCCTTATACAGGCACGCTCAGACTGGTATATACAGTATGTGTGAGAAAGACAACATTAGTCATTAGGTGCATTTCTATAACATGAAAATAATTACGCACCTGACCACAGACACTATTAGCGGCAGCATTTCTTTTGCCAGTGCTAATGACAGCCATTCATACAGATTCCAAGTAATTTGTTTTATCATTCTGGTTTCATCATAACTCAATATGACTGTATCCACAATTATCACTCTAATTATCTAAGGCTGTAATATATAGAGCGCTAAATTACTATACACTCATAGTATATGCAGAAGATGTGTTAAGTTTCTTACCAATGCTGGTAGTTCGCAACACTTATCTCTGCTGGCCCAGGATGTACTGCAGATGATGTCAAACATCTGGAGCTGGAACTGTAAACACACACACACACACACACACACACACACACACACACACACACACACACACACACACACACACACACACACACACACACACACACACACACACACACACACACACACACACAGATGCATTAGTACAGTTACACACACACAAACCAATTCCATTAATACTGCAATAACAATTTCATCAGTTGACACATTTCAAAATGCAGAAGTATGAAAGAGACGTTACAAATGGAATGTAAACCGTGGTATTTTGTAATGATGTGGTTTTGTGGTGTTTCTGTGTCGATAAGAAACAAGAACACAGAGACTGTTTGGCTGCTTACAAGCTCTAATGACCAGCTGAAAAGTGCTGGGAGATATGTAAAGTCCGGCTGAACTTTAATAAACAAAAGAATGTTCAGGAGGCTCCACTAGTCTTAAAGTATAGAACTGACTATAAATTAGGTCATAGGCACAAGTCTAATTCAAAGTTTATCATCACAACTAACATACATTATATATATACTGTTTTTATTAATTTCATTAGAATGGCAGTTTCTTGTAGCTACATTTCTAACTATCCAGAAACCAAACTTTATACACATACAGTATATTACACAGACAACTCAAATTATGGAAATCTCCCACTTAGACTTAATGACTGTGAAACTGTTTTATCTAGGAAGTTAAATACATACAGACACAAACACACGATTGCAGACTTGGATGAGATTCTGTCGGCTTGTGAAAAGCTGGGCAATAACTGCTGGGCGTTTTTTTCTCTGCTACTGTTTCAGTTACACAATTATAATCTTCATTACTTTATTTCTAGAGAAGTATTCTGTATGGACACATTGTACCTGGTTTTGGCCCTGTTGGCCTTAGTTAAAAAAGGTGCAGAAGTCCCAAGGCTAAAAGCAGCCAGTCACCTCATCTCTGTCAAATATCATATCTAAAAATGTATGACAAAAAAATTGAAATTTGACTCAAATGGTTATAATTCCTAAAGCTTAAAGGCCTGCCCTGCAGCCTGTGTCAAACAGTCTTAGGCTGCATTCACACCAATTCAGGCGAAAACATCAGTCCTCCCATGCATTTGAATGTGGGAAGTGGGTTTAGACTGCGGTGGTGGGGACCGCTGGGGATGGCGGGAAAAAAATCGCAACTTTTGGAGAAACGCAGCCCGACGTCATAAGTAACCTACAGCCAATCAGACAAAACACAATGAAGTGGGGAACACAATGAAGACACAAATGGGCCATTAAATGACACTCCCACAGCGTTGCACAACCCTGCGCTAATCACCGCAACGCCTGATTTGGTATAAATGCAGCCATATCCCAGTAATTATAGTGATTCTATTACAACACCACAGGGGGTCTTAGACTTGAAAGAGCTGGGCAGTCTCAGTCAAATTGGAACTAAAGTTGAGACCTGAAAGATACAGACTTACTGTGATCAGTATGGGGCTTTGACCCAGATTCATAGAATAGCTGTGCTGGCTAAATGAAATCTTGAGAAAAGCGTCACGATCCTCATTATATGATTTAATTTATTCATGCTGATGTGCTGTCACTTTTGTAATCCTCTAATTCACCTCATCACCTGAAAATCCACAGGCTCAGCCTTCATCATGAACGGGCACACCATTCCCAACTTAAGAGTCTCCGGATAACAAGAAATGTTGCTCGCTGTGGAGCCTAAAACAAAGTATACTTCACTTCTGGACAACTGAGTACACACAGTAAAATTTAATAAACTGACGCCAGGTATAGCTACCATTATGGTTTAATTTTATAACAGATTACTTTCTGCAATGTCTTTCTTTCCAAACATGACAGACACAACATGTTTTTGAATCAATAACCATTACTGGCTAGTAAGGGACAATCGGGTGAAGAAAATGTAATATTTTCCTTTATTCACTTCTTCACGCAGAATTTTCCAGCTGATAATAATATTAGATAATTTTTGGAGCAGCTAAGGAGTATACATTTAATAATAGCAGTGCTCAGAATTCCCAGAATCCCAGGATAATATCTTACCTTCTCCCCTGCCTGCATGTGCCAAAAGTTTTTTTGACTGCTTGTGTTATGGGTAGAGCACAGCTAAAGAAAGCACTTTTTACATTGCCACTTGCAATAAATAAAATGAACTCCCCCTGTGACTCACTAAAATGTATATACATAATGGTTGCCATTTTATAATCCACAATGTATGACACACACACACACACACACCTTGCCCACAAGGGACAATTATAACCAGATTTGATTAAAGCAGAATTTGATTTGTTCTCTCTTTAGCTGTGGTTTATACCAAACAGATATGCTGTGGAAGAAATACTGAACACAAGCATTTTCACCCATATTCTACTGCCCTGATAACATTCTTTTTCTTCCTGTATGGAGGACACCCATCACATTTCCATGACCAGTGGGAACCCTAAACATACAGGTATGCAATCACCCTCTCTTCAGAGTGCACTTAACAATGATGCAGATAATAAGTTATACTGACTGGAGCAGAGTTGTCGCGTCTGCCTCTGGAACGAACCATCCTTCCGAGGATCTCCACTCCATCGGTGGTAATGTTGCCAGCAGCACTGATGGATTTCTCCCCGACCACAGAACAATCTAACACCACCTTCACAGACGTCTTGCTGATGGTTACATGGAGCTGCATGGAAGAGAGAGAATACAGTGCATTAGATTGTAGTACTTCCCAAACTAATGCTACATCAAAGACCCGTTGAGCAAATAAGATGTGAAAATGTCTTTATTATTTTATATAATAATATCTCAATAGTGAATCCTTGTTTAGTCTGTATTACCCATGATTATTGTCTTAAATATATAACCAGACATAAACACAAACTGAATAGATGTAGTCAATAAAACAGAGTTGTGACATAATTAAGTGCAGCATTTTCAGAGGTCTTGTATCTGTGATCAGCCAAAATACAACCCCTTTTGTGTGTATATGCACCAACAACAACAGACCACCTCTTTACTGACTAATCACAGTGACAATGGGTTGCTTTGCTTGTGTGTTGTTTTTTTTTTTTTTATAAACGAAGGTTAAAAGCATTAAAGCACACAAATTTGCCCTGTGAGCTCAAACTGCCTCCTTAGAGGAAGCCACTGCCAGTGCAGTGAACTGTGAAATTCAACCGGTCGCCTGGTTAATGAGCAAAGAGAGCTGCATTCTGCCGAAGGATAGTAATAAAATAGACTATTAGCACCCGCATGTTTCACCATAATGGGAGGTTTTCTATCACTCTTTCACAGCCTCAATACAAATATTCATGCAGTGTAAGTTAGAATATTAATGCATGTGTACAGCACATACACCTATACACACGCACACACACACCCACACACACACACACACACACACACACACACACACACACACACTAAACTAAAACAAAGTGCAGCTAATGTGGAGTCAGACGAAGTTCATATTCAAGTGTCAAGGCCCATTCTTTGGCTGACGTTTGGACGGCTGCTTTATAATGACTTTCTGTTCTCATCCTCCATTCTGCACACTTCACTTGGCATGGTGTGTGTGTGTTGTACTCGTATGATATAAAAGATGATGAAAATCCTCTAAGGTGCAGGCATTTTGTGGCATTTTAAGCCTTTTATCTTTTCTTTTTTTTTTTTTTTTTACAAAAGGCAACGAATATTTTAATTTTTTAAAGATTCTGTTTGGGGAATTTTCAGGCCTTTATTGACAGCTTAAGACAGGAAAGGGGCCACAGGTCAGAATAGAACCCACGGCCGCTGTGGTAAGGACTGAGCCTTTGTACATGGGCGCACGCTCAAACAGGTAAGCTAATTTGTTCATCTCACTTCAATTTTATTTCTGCAAAATAGTGTCAAGCAGACAAACTGACCAACACATACTGTATATAATAAAATATTGATACTTAGCGTCTGTGTATCGAAACAGTATTGCCACGGAAAATATCGCGATACTATGCTGTATCGATAGCAGTGACTCTTCGCTAGCTGGTTCCTCCATTTACTCAAGCAGTGACTAACACTTATTTTCAGTCTGGCGGAGGTTTATTCGTGAAAATTGAAATTTGAACCAACCTCTCTTCTTACACTTGAGCTATATGCAATCAGAAAAACCTGAGAAACAGCAGCATGCATCAGAAATGATGTTCTTTATTTTCAAGCAACTCCTTTTTTGGGGGCTTATATATTCTCACAGGTTAGCATGATATGCCTAATACTCTAATGGCTTATTTTATTACTATTATTTTAAAATAAGTACTTTTAATACATGCAAGTCAAATGTACTCCTTTTGAAAAATGCTCTGTACAGTAAAAAGGTTGACATACTGTATTTTTTCACCATATTTCCACACACACACACACACACACACACACACACACACACACACACACACACACACACACACACACACACACACACACACACACACACACACACACACACAGTAAATGTAACATTTACAGGTTGTGAACATGACACAAGCAGCCTCTGTATTTTGAATTTAAGTAATTCCAGTCAGCTATTACCTGCCCTTTTTCTGTACAATAATGAAAATCAACATGTAGACACTTGAGATATATTTCACACTGAGCATTGGATCAGATTTCATTGTTGTAATAGCAAAGTTCTAAATGCATGGTTGTGTCATTATGACAGCATCTCAGGGCAATATAGAGTGCATATTTAGTGTAGAATTACATTACAACTTTGAATAGGCTTCTGACATTTGCACCATTATGAAGACTGAGTCTGTTTTGTTGTTGTTTTTGTTCATCTGAGAGTTATTAGATAACCTCAAAGCTGAGACAATTCTTAGTCTTAAAATTGAGATCAGTTTTATAGGCCAGCATTCACAACACACAAATAAAAAAACCATGACCACAACAAAATGAGAATATAGACATAGAATAACAAGTATTGAATATAAAGAATGTTTTTCACTCTGTGCTGCTCCTGGAAGGTCAGATGGCTGCCTGGAAACTACAAGATGCATCCACAGCTTATAATACTGCCAGCACAAGATGAATTAGCCTCTCAGACATACACAGTTGTATTTTCTAATGCTACTGCTGTTTTTTAGACATCAACAGTATCTTTCTGTTATACAAAGCACCTCATTAGTTTGCGTCTCTCTGTCAGCAGATGGTTTTATTTTTTTCTTTATCTGAATTCTTTTTCCTTATCATTGTTCAGACAAATTACTTTTTATTTTCGAAACCACTGACAGAGCTACATTATCTTTTCCATGATGTACATATGACTTCTTTATAATCTCGCAGATTGAATAACAACTCCGTTGTACTTTGACAGCAAAAAAACCCCCAAAACACTGAGTTATCAACTTAGCATTATCTTTACTGAATATAAATGTCAAACAAGGGAAAATCAACAGGAAGAGAAAAACTAAAAGTGATCTTAATGTAAAATTTAAGACAGCTTGGATTTTCTTAAATAGTGTTAGGCTCTGGGCTTTTGAGATGAGATGAAAGAGCAAAGTTTGTACCAGAGTAGTGTAAGGATCACCATCCCAACAACGAAAAATGAACGGAGAGGGAAAAAGTGAAAAGAGTGGAAAAAGAATAAAACTAGGAAGAAACATTGCTAAACGACACTAGTCACAACTGAAACCACATGTGCAAAACTCACAGTCACAGTCTGCAGTACCAACAGTCACCTGAGCTAAACAGTTCACATCACCTGCAAAACTCATTCCAAGCAACACAACTCTTAACACGTCTCAAACACTATGAACAATCCTCATTGAGATAACACACACGGTCACTCAGAACACACTAGCGTCAAACACCAATACAGAACAATTTGAATAATTGAAGTGACTTTACACAAATAATATTTTCTTCAAGAAAAGAGTGACATTTATTTATTTATTTTTATTTTATACCAGTAAACAAGGTACACAAGAATGAATGAAAATCCTCAGTTTGCTTACCTACAGTACGTAAATAGATGTACATTTTTATTTTGTCTGTAGTAATTTACGTAATTACTGGATAAAATAAAGGTATGTAATAGTTCAGAAGTTTTACAAGTTTTTATCAACACATTGGCTGTCCTCTCTTGCCATGAACCTGCATTATCTATACAGTAAATACAAATTCCCATTGCTTCCACCTCCATTACTTTTAAGTGAGCAGTTTTACTATAGTAAAGGAAGTGCTTTTCACATTTTTTATAACTGTGTATGTAACCTCAGACATCTTACCTGGACATATTGGTATCTTTGCTCTTTTACCTGTTCACTGTTTATCTCAAACAGTACAATGTGTAACTGTTTCATTCTTATTTACCAGGCTGAAATCCTTTCTGTTTTACAATAACAATAACAATAACAATCAGTGTGTTAGCATTTGAACAAAAGTGCTTTAAATCCACAGTTGTGGTTAAAGCCATGGGCTAAGTGTGTAGAGTTTTGAAAACTGTGTTCAAGCAATGAAAACGAACTAGAGTTTGGTTCACATGAACTGCTGCTGTACAGACTCTAGTTAGAGTTTTGCACTTTTGTCTCCAGTTGTGCCCACAGAGACACACACACACACACACACACACACACACACACACACACACACACACACACACACACACACACACACACAGTTAAATTGTTATGGCAGTTTTTAAACATGATGTGTATGATAATGTGGGTTGAAGTAGATGAGGCTATCAGTATTTCTGCTGACTCAGTTGTTTCTGGCTTGCACTTAAAAATAAGCATCCGCATGCTCGCTTATGCATGTTTGAAAGAGTGTGTGTGAGAGAGACAGAGAGAGTGTGTGTGTGTGTGTGTGTGTGTGTGTGTGTGTGTGTGTGTGTGTGTGTGTGTGTATGTGTGTGTGTGCTTGCATATAGTACAATGTGCTTTTCGTATGTGAAATGTAAAAAAAATGTGTCATCACAGCTGGACACATTTGACAGTGTTTAATGACTAACTATCACATGTGTTTCTCAGTCACCATAGAAATAAGGTTAGCTCTATCTCTCTTCCCCAGGTATTTGTGGAAACAATTCTAATGATGAATATGTTTTTAAAAAACAAGAAACATCTGCACTGTTGACAGGCAACTCAAATGTAATTCCAGTTAAAACTTTGCTTTGAATGAGTTTTTCCCGAGCTATTCCTTTTTATCCTTTGTTTCTATATAGAATCAGAACCTGGAAAAAAAGGTTTCAGAAAATAGCCTAGTCGCAAAGAGTTAGCTTTCCGCAAATGATATACTCTAGCCTTTCCATGGGACGAAACTATGTTATTGCAAGTGTATTGCTCAGCACCCAAGGAAGTGCAGTGTCGAGTGTGAAGTTGTCTGTTGAGTACAGCTCCTAAAGCCCAAATCCAGATAAACTGGACTGAAATTTATTGTGCATTCTGACCCTATCATAACAAACATGTACTCTAGGCCTGCAGTTGAATACAAACAATCTCAGATACAAAATTACAAACAAAAAAAATGTTTTTAAGTTAACATCATACAATAGGCACACATTTTACATTTCACTTTGCAATGTGTGCACCTACTGTATCTGGATTAAACATCAAGCTGGTAACTGTCAGGATAACAGATCCATCCACCATATTACTTTCTCAGCCACACTGTCTCTACTTTTCCTTTTATAAACAAACAGTTTCAGTCATCCCAAATCGGCCCTTCCTACTCAACTCAACGCAACTCAACACAACAAAACACATTTATTTCTAGTTGCTGCTTTTGTTTCTCAATTTCCACTTCTTTTCTTTCCAAGAAGCTGCCAACCAGTGTTGGGAAAGTTCACTTTCTACATAAACTAGTTCAAAGTACAGTTCACAAATTTTAAAATGAACTAGTTCAGTTCATAGTTCATACTTAAAACTTTTGAACTAAGTTCACAGTTCCAAAAATGAACTAGTTCATAGTTCTTTTTTTTCCATATGTTGCTGCGAGCTATTATTTTTCAAAATTACTGCCACAGCCCATATAGAACCACAGACAGCAATTACTTTATCAGTTTTAACACTGAAACTATGCGTCAGATTACATCTTCATATCCAATCAGTTCAATGTGCCGTTTCAGGTTTGCTGTGGATGTGACTGAAGTGTGGATTTTCTTTTTGAAAGCCGGTGGGCAAAGTTTGCACAGAAAAGTAAGATTTTTCCCATCCTCACCGATCTTGTCATAAAACTTGTTTAAATGATCATACGACGCCTCCGTGCTGCTTCGTTGCCTCCGTGCTGCTTTTTGTTTTGATGACGCATGCGGCGGTGCGACACTGGTGGCTGGTGTTGCCAGATTGGGTGTTTTTTCCGCTACATATTAAGGCCTTTTTACGGTGTGTTTTAGCCGGGTTTTCGCCTGGAAGGCTCTATAGAAATCTGGCACCCTATTGAACAAAGTTAAACTGAGAGAGCGTGCCGTTCACAGAGACCAGAATGAACAAGTTCACAGTAACGTTCATCAGGCAGTAATACAGTACGTTCAGTTCACGTTCGCCCAAAATATGAACAAGTTCATGAACTATCATTCAATGAACGCGTTCAGGCACAACACTCCTGCCAACATTTATGGAAACAGCTTTATAATAATAATTTATGGGCACATGAACAAGCTTGTGAATTTGACTCTGTGAAATATTGTAGATTACTGTAAAGCTAGCAAGACATCAGAAGCACTGGTGCAAATTTTCTGAGTGTAAATTTTTACAGCTTTCAGTGCTCTCTAGCATTTTTTATGTGAGGCATTTAATCATTTTGGGAGATACAGAAATGGCGTTTATACACTTGTGGAGTATATTATGGCTCTGAGCAATATGTGAGTTATACTTAAAATAACTTTCACATCTCCTTATGTCTACATGTCTCTACATGTCTGTTTGTCTCTGTATTTCCTCTTTGTGTCTCAAGCTCACTGTCATATTTATTTCTTCCTCTGCACTTTTTACTCTCCCTCCTTTCATCTGTTTCTGTCTTCTGTGTGTCTCTTTTGCTGAGCAGTGACAGATCCTGCTGGGTATTCCTGCTTTCACACAAGGTGTCTTCATATGGTAATCCCTTTATAACCGGCACACAAACATGCACACGCACACGGACGCTCCTCTTATTCACTTGTCATCCTGTCTAAGCGGAGACGAACACTTCCTCTGGCCAGGCAGTCTTCTGCATCTGTTACCTCTCTCAACATTGTCATGTTCTCCAGCAGAGAGACAGAAAACAATGGAGAAAACAAAAAGGCACAGAGAATGATGGACAGCCACTCCCTGACATTTTGAGAATTGAGATAAAGAAAGACCAGAGAGTTGGTGGGCTGGTGTTTAGTTTTTTGTTTTTTTTAAATCAAAGACCCAGAGCGCCAGGAAATAAAGTATACAACAGCAGCAGCTCTACAGCAAAAAAAGAAATGGTCTTTAACGACTTGGTCTGGACTCCATTCAATTTATTTTTTAAAGTTATGTTTCCATCCATTTGTCAAGCATACGTTAAACACTCTTTTAAAATCTAACAAAACAATACTTTCCATCACCCCTGCTGAAGTAAATACACTTCCTGAACAGTGTAGTTAATTCAAAGAACATGTCCGCTAGGACAAAATAACTGATTATTATTTGGCAAGTTGTTATTATTATTTTGCTTCGGCTAATGATGATATTTCACGCCAAAGTGTTTTGCAATGTGAATTTTTCATTCATAGGGCCTGTTGAGGCCAAACCAATGGCATTATTTATTCAATTATTTATTTTTTCACAAAACACTTTCTCGTCTCAAGTGAGCAGAAAATTGTCTTTTATTGAAGGAATGTCATCAAAATTTGCCATTTCCATTTGGTCTGACCAATTTGACACAATAGCATTTATATAAATATATTTGGATAGAATTACAGTGATTGAGGGAAATACTAAATGTCTTTGTCAGGGAATCAGTTGGGAGGACAAACTAGTGTCTTAAGGTCACCAAGGGAACAGGAATAACAACAAAATCATGGAAAACGACCACACCTACCACAAATTGTTGCCTTCTTCTATATTCTGTATACATCAAATGTACTTTGTTGGAGGTATTACATTCATGTAATGTATGTGGCATTGATTATTACATGTTGGGCAAAAAGGCTATTGGATATGTAATTAATCTGATCTGATTATAACTTCATCAGGGAAGACCAGAGAGGTCTTAAAGGGTGAAATAATCTGCAGTTTCACTCCCACTCCGTATACTCCACTAGTTTAAAAGGAATAACATAAAAATGGGTGTAGAAAAAGCAGTGGAGAGTGGGAGGGAGAGACAGAAGAGGGGGGAGGGATATCATCACCTGCATACACACTCATCACAGTGGTGTTGACAGGTCAAGAGAAAAAAGAGCCACTGGAAAACCACCAACAGGCTCCACCACTTCAAAAACATCAAAATACAGTCAATCATCCTTATTATTGTCTCTTTCTCAACAGCTTGTTAGAAAGCCTCTGCTCAACGTTTGTCTAAAAAACTACCACCTATGTATTGTATACAGTATATATTATTATTATACTGACTGTTTGTCAGTGTGAACCTGATATGTGATGCAAACTGGCACACTGGGGGACAGGCTCTGAAGATGATAACACTGTTTTGTTTTACTAGACTTTGACAATCCAGTAGCACAGACTGGACAGTACACTTTTTAGAATTACAGTAATTATGTCACATTTAAACCTGCTTGCATATTTTAAACCAGCAGCTGAAACCCTATGCCTATATTGTTATGATACAGAAGCAAGTAGATTAGCATAAAACTATAACCAGCAAATGTAATCTTTTCCTTAACAAATTACAAAAAGGTATTAATCCATTTTACGATTCAAGTAATTTTTAGCACACAGATATTAAAGACTAACCTTGTGGAAGCTGCCATGGAAGATTTTTTTGATTTCAGTTCCTTCAAAGGTGACGGTCTGGAAGTCTCCTTTGTAGTCATAGTTGAAGAACGTCAGGGTCTTTCCAGAGTCTGTGGGGGGACAGACAGAGTAGGTGGTGAGGGAGGATAGAAAAGGTTGATGTTCACATTAAGTAGACACTTGTCTTGTACACACTATTGTCACTGTCTCCTATTATTAGACTCCAATAAAGGTCTGGTTTGATTCAACAGTGAAGTACATGGGCTGGACAACTTGATCTTTGTGCTACTGTGCTGTTTGTCTGCATTTTACCATTTGAACAAGTACAGATGTCATTTTGACTGATAAATGTAATAATTCAATTTCATTTCATTTCATTGTGATATAGGCATGCAATCCCTGTCATCTTTAATTTGCAAAACCCTGTAATTATAATTTTGTATTAGTGTTTCTTATGGAGTTTCTTATGAGTGCAGGACTATACCGTCCTCCCCATTGTTCTAATAATATATGTGATATTAGTGGCAATGAGAACTATGAGTTTGTTTGTACAATGTCAATAAAAACTAAACGTTGAGATTATCTAACTAGTATTGCTTCTGTATCTGAAAGATAAAATATGAAAAGCAAATGAAAAGAAAAATGTTTCAATGGATCACTGCATTGAGATGTTTGAGTAAGCATAATGATTACTTTGTTGCCGTTTCATTTCTGACAAAGCACAAAAAAGTACATATAATATAGTAGTATAGTATAGTACTTTAGTAAAGTATGGGTGTGCTATGCCTTGCTGCTTGGCTGCATCAGGGTCACCAGGGAAAGCAGAGCAAAACAAAATTACTTTTCCCCTGCAGCTTCTTTTAGCTACTCCAGGGGAGCCCAAGACCATCCATTCCAGCTGGTAACATAATCTCCGCAGCAGGTCAGGGGTCTGCAATGGGTCTCCTCCAAGTCAGTGTCCAAAACACCTCTAAAGGTTGACGCCTGGGGTGAGTTTACCCAGTGTGCAATGTTTCTGTCACATCGCTTTACACAGTCGGATACAAACACAGCCACTGCACCATGGTCTATCTAAGGACACCATCATCCCACCTGCTTTGGCTTTGAAAATACTGGCTTTATATGAAATTGTGATCTCCAGTTACAAACTCTAAAGCACACAAGCATCAACGCCTCTAAGTGTGAGGTCATGATGCTTTCCCTGACTAATTGTGTGTCCCAGGCCTTCCACAAACAGAAGTGCTCTGGTATCTCTGCATCTTATAAATGATTGAGGATACAAAGCTAAGATGAAAATGTTGCTCATTTAAAGGTACGCTATTATGGATCAAAAATAGAGTGATTTCGCTCCAGCCGCACTTCTGCAATCTGCTGCATAATGCACTCTCACGGATTATTTGGAGACACTGGGACTGCAGGAGCTTCAGCACACGTCTGCTGTTTGAGTTTGATGTAGGAGAGACAAAGAGCGATTCAAACTTACTGTCCAGGATTAGTCCCACCGATGGTTCGTTGTCCCTGTTGAGGATTTCCCACAATGCAAAGGGCTCCTGCGGGGTTTCAGGAAGTAGACGGAGCATCATAGAAATGGTGTAGTCAGAGGGTAAACCTTCAGGGTGAAGGTACCTGGTACACACATGAAAGAACATTAAAAAAAACACACACGTAGATAGTGAGCTTAGCTGTGCCCTAAAGGCATGTATCCACTAGGTGTCTTTTTCAAAGTGCCATTGTCTCTTTTCAGCTCTCTTTTAGAGTGCTTTTGGCTGCCTGAGACTGTCTTCGAGTGCCAGGCTCTTTTTGATCTCAGAGCCGAGCCTTTTTTTGTGCAGCTGCCTTCGAGCACTTCAGGTTCAAATGATCTCAGCTCAATATTTTTTTAGAGGGCTTGTCAAAGTCACTTTTCACAAACTGAACAATAACGGAGCAGAAAGCTTGTTGAAGGTAACCCCCCCAAAACAAAAAACAAAAAAAACTCCAAAATGACAACATTGCAGAAAAAAAGACATTACAAGAGCACATTTGAAGCCATTGAATGTTAAGTATTTGTATGCATTGGTTTTATACTTGAATATTTTTAGTGCTAGGTAAACGTTAACGCTTCTGACCTGCATCTGCAAGCATCCTAGAGAATTTTTTCAGTCATTTGTTTCCAGCTTCTCCTAAAGCTGTGATGCCTCTTAATTACTTGTGGTCATGGTCTAAATCTGCAATTAGAAACCAATTTGAACTGCACAAGGTGAACTCTTAATGAAACCTGAAGACATGACCTTAACACCTATAATCGTTTATTGATACTTAAGACGATTGGGCATGGTCTAATCAAACTAAACGCTATAACAGGTCCTAAAAGTGTCTTGTGTAAACAATGAAAATGAAAGAGAATTCAAAGAGATATACAGGGTATATCCATATGTGGAAAGCAGGCAATGAATCAAAGCCTGAGTTTATTTTTGGGGTGGTTTCTCTGTTGCTCTGGTCAGGACACACACAGAGAGTCTGTTCCATTGGAAACTACAGGGCATTAAATGTGTACTGGTGTAATGTGCAGTAAATGTTAATAAGTGTACTTTGCTTTTTGTATATACTGTAAAGCCTCCCCGGAGATGCAGTTTTTACAGGTTGCGATTATTTTTGAAAAAACATTCTATAATTGAGCTTTGAGGCTCTAAAAAAAGAAAATGATCTGAAATTGCCAATTTGTTTTTTTGTGTTAATTGCAGGGATTAGTGGAAACTGCATGTTTAATATATTACTGCAAACATTCTGCTTCTGCTCTGAGCTTTAAGTACATATCTTTTTATTGCAGGCATTCCATGATTTGTAAAAACTGCATTCTCTGTCTTCGTCTTTCCTTAAAGGTCCCATGGCATGAAAATTTCACTTTATGATGTTTTTTAACACTAATATGAGTTCCCCCAGCCTGGCTATAGTCCCCAATTGGCTTGAGATGGTGATAGGTGTAAACCGAGCCCTGGGTATCCTGCTCTGCCTTTGAGAAAATGAAAGCTCAGATGAGCCGTTCTGGAATCTTGCTTGTTATGAGGTCATAACAAGCGAGGTTACCTCCCCCTAGGTCTCTGCTTTGCCTGCCCAGAGAATTTGGCCAACCCATGAGAGAGAGAGACATCATGGCTTTCAAACTAGCAAAGTGGCAGTTGGTCAAGGCCACACCCCCACCCTCCACCTTGCCCCTCCCTCTCTCCTCCTCAATAGCTACAGGCACAGAAATGGCACATCTTAAGGAAAGCTCATTGTGGGACTGGCTCTAGTGGCTTAATTCTGCACCAAGGCTGAATTTACAGTATTAGGGGACCACTAAGGTCTATATAAAAGCATCCAAAAAGCACCATGTCATCAGACCTTTAATATTATTGTAACAGCAACAGGCTCAAATTCTATAATTTTCAAGACCACTATTTGTGGTTATTAGCATTGGGGGCAAGTACTGATTGTGATACATGCAAGATAGAAAGTATAACAGCCCAGGTGCTATGAGTGGGACTTGAACCCTTGTGTCCTAAAAGATAATCCAAAACAAAGACAAAGGGAAAATCTTTGACACATTTTCTGTCACGTTTGTTCCCCTGTGGTTTTTCTTTTAGCCAGAAAGTCGAGACATTTTCGTTGGCAGGACTGTTAAATAGTTTAGGATCCTGTGTGTACTGCTGGCTGATAATTCAAAGTCCTTTGGTGTTTGTGTCCTGCTGACAGTCACCACTCCCCATGTGCAGGGGAGCAAGCAAACATAGATGGATAAACAGCGGAGTAGGATCAAAATAACTCTAAGAAACACAGAAGAAACCTTGGGTTAAATAGTAGTCAACTGGATTTAGCATGCAATAATAATGATGTATGAAGCTGTGTAAAAGAAATGACAATTTAACATGCAGATATTTTTCGTTTTATTTGTAATTTATTAATTAATGTGTCTGTGTGTCATGATGATTATGTGTGTCATGATGATTCTTTTGTGAGACTGAATCATCTTATTTATAACCGTGTGTATGTTATTTGTTCTCAGGTTTCTCTTGCAATAGGGATCTTGATCTCAATGACATTTGAACAAATAAATCTGTCTCTGCCACCTCCAACTCTGTCTGCTATCATTTATTTTGTATGCCCATGTAAGGCAGGTTTTACTGTAAATCAACACTTGATCAACAGTTTCTTTGCTGCTTTGGGATTACTGTTAGTCTTACAGATAAAAGAAATATACATCAATGAGAACAGCTAAATTGTGTGTTACGCTATAACAGCACACAAGTGACTATAAAGAGTAGGAGGCAATAGATTAGAGGTGTAATTATGCACAGTAACCCAGGAAAAAACCAACTCATTATCAAATTACAGCTGTGATGCACCATTTCTGTTGGTTGCCAACTGAAACAATCTAAACAGTGCTTTTGTACAGAGAAGTCTGTGTTTTCAGATTTCTCCACCTTAGAGTGGACATACTCACTTGGTGGGCTGTGACACCAGGGCGTCACGGTGTAATCTGTAACAGGGGAAGCTGTTGAATGAACCTGGCTCCAGAGAAACTCCAGGTATGGTGCTGTACTCCTTCTCTACTAGGCCAAACTTCTCCATCATACGGAAACCTGCAAGAGACAAATCATCATTTCCTTCGTCCTCGTTAAGATCAGCATCCTCCTCCTCCATGCGATCACTGTAATTAGAATCATTTCCGGCAACCACAGCATGCACCGTCATTATGTTATTACCATCATCATGGTTGCACCTGTGTGACTGTTGTACAGTATATTACGCATTTTCCTTTACCTGCCATTGTATTACCACTCATCAAAATTGATGGACAAGCTGAAAGACAGAAAAGAGTCTGTTAGTTCATCCTTAATATATATATATATATATATATTTTTTTTTTTTTTCTTCAGTCATTCTCTAGGTCTCTCCTTTCTCAAGAACTCTTTTTACTCCTGGTAAACACGCGGTAGTGTTACTCACTGGCGGTGGCAGCCTCACAGACAAAAGTAATGAGCTGTTCTTCTATTTTCTTCACAGCATCCAAATCGTCCACGAAGAAGACGTGTCTGTCGCTGGGCTTGCTGGCAATATTCACCAGCTCCCCGTAGTCTGCGTCCGCAAAGCCAATGGCAAAGATGATATAGCCTGAGAATGGAGTTAAACAAGAGAATTCATTACAAGTTTGTAAGTAAGTGTAGAGGATAAAGTGGAGTAATGTAACGCATTGTTGGGAGTTATGGGCTTCAAACCAATGGTTGAAGCGTCTCATATCCTATAACCGTAAAATGTGACACACAGTACATAAAGCATCCAAGAATTGAAAGGGGGAATGGGGATCTGTCCTCCATCTTGCCTGTACTGTACCAACACACACAACTTACCTTATGAATGTCAATGAAACACATAAACGTAGACATCTTTTTCAGAACTTTAACAAACTGTGTTTAGTCTATAAAATACCAACCATCCATCTGCATCTCCTTGGACACTTTGTTGACATCATCTTGTGAACGTCCATCAGTGAGAACAACCAGGACTTTAGGAACGCCCCTTCTAGCTCCGGCCTCTGGGGTGAAAATAGTCTCCTTCACATGTTTGATGGCCCGACCTGATGGAGGTCAAAATGATAACCTTATGATTCAAAACCCAAACCAGTATTTATGCCTTTTTTAGCCCATATAACCATTTACAGTATACTTAACATTTATTCCATGCTTTTTGAAGCATACCATGGTGTTTAGATTTGTTTGTTTGTTAATTTCTGTAAAACTATAAAATGAATGTGCAGAAACTTAAATTAGATAGTTAATCACAGTACACATTTTGTCAATATTTTGTTATGTTACACAAATGAAGCATAGTGTAAGTTCAAACAAAGCACTGAAGCTATACTTGTACTGTCGGATTGGATACTTTGCAATCATTCCCAGCTGTGTGACTAGTAATGTACCATTATATTCATGCAGGTGTACAGCAGGACATTAAAACCTGACACTTATCACTGTTACTTATGTTCATGCCTCTGCCATTTGCTGACACAGTTCCCTTCACCACCCCAACCTCCTCATATGAGATATTTTCTTTTCTTAGACATAAGTAGGGGGGGGGGGGCACCAAGGAAAAAAGGTTGGGAACCACTGGATTAAACTAAGATTTAATGCTCATGTATGTTTATTAAGGGAGGGTTAGCTGCTCTCAGCATAATCCTTGTTGTTTATCTGATTCTTTGAGAGCTCCCTCAAACAGCATAGCCTTACTGTATAAACATTTGTTACAAATGGTCAATTCCTTGACGTAAGTGTCTCTGACTGAATAATAACTGAGAAAAATAAAAGCTGCCAAGTTTTGAGTCTATCTAACTCAAACCATATAACATAACATATACATTAAAATAAAAATGCAAAACATTTCCTTGATGTGTCCTTTATGTGGTGCTTATACTTTCTCCACAACACTCTTAGCACTGTCATCTGATATGAAGCTTTATTTCTTCATGGTGCAACATTTTAGAACAGTGGAATAAAAGCTTGGCAAACCAATTTATTAGAAGCACAGATATCTTCTTTATCTAAAACAAATCCTATTCCCCACCTCAAGCAGGGGTGTGAATGCTTGTGACCTTTTAATTTTAATGTACTTAAAAGTTGCTGATTAAAGAAAGTATTCTTTTTTCTTCCACCAACATTAATAAAATATATTTTCAAGCCTATAATTATTACATGGCAATAAGTGACCTAAACACTCCTGAACCCAGATTAATATATGCCAGAAAGCAAAAAACGTCCAAGGTATTTCAATGAACACTTAGATATGAGACAAAGATGGAAATGTCAAAATCCAGTCTGTCAGAAAGTTAAAATTAGATGAACCTTTGACAGTGTGCACGTCACCTGCTAATGGACTTAAACAATCTGTCTAGACAGCTTTAAAAGGTTTCAAGACCCGCACAAAAAGGCAGCCAATGTGGGTTCAATGCATACGTGTCAGTGAATTTAATGATGCCTTATGTATCACTGTTTCAAGACCCTCAAAAAAACACTTGAAGGTCGGAAGATAAATTTCAGTCAACAGTTTATTAGCAAGGTTAAATGTAAGATTTAAAAGCATTGTGTTATACTATAGTTCTTACGCTATTTCTATTGATCTATTGATATATATATATAAATATATATATTTATACACACACACACAAACACACATATTATATATATAAGAAACTGACCTGCAATGTGTCCTTAATGGCTTTAATTCATCTAAACTGTTATTCACACATACTGAATATTGGCAACAATGTGTGTGCAAATATACTCATTGTGTGCATGCAAACACCACACACAGGTAGGTCATTTTATTTAATACTAGTTTTTGCATACTCTTCATCATGATTTGCAATAATAATTCAAAAAGCTCATCTACTCATCTCCACCTGACCTTTTCATAATTAAATGGACAATCACTGCCATTAATTCTCTTAACTCTCAATGCCCTTTAAAACTTACTCCTTGTGTGTGTTCAAGAGTGTGTCTGATTTATTAAGAGAAGTGCCGAGTATCAGGGAACTTTGCAATAAAAACAATACAAGATGAAGCAGTAAATGGCCCTTTAAGTTGACCAAACACGTAATGTATATGTGAGAATGTGTATGGTGTCTCTGTCTCCCAATTTCAAACCAAACCAAAATCCTCAGACTGTCAGCTGTCAGTGGTGACAAATGATAGAGTGCTTGGTCTGTAAAGTGTTGTGCTGTCAGATATCTGCCAGTGATACATCTGTTTCTACACTGTCCTCTGATCACGCTGAGGCAAGACTGGAATTACAGAGGCCAGCCAGGCATGAAGTGAGACACAGAGCCGAGGAGACGGGATGGGACAGAGGAGGTGTTGGGTAGGAGGTGGAAGATGAAAGGGTAGGGTAGGTAAGAGGGCACAGAAAGAGTGGGGGGAAAAGGTTGAAAAGGAAGAAGGAAAAGGTCAGATGAGGAAGAGCAGGTATAAAAGGAGGGTGAGAAAAAATGGAAACAAAACAAAAACATGTCAGTCGATCTTGGGTTCAAAAGCTCATCATCAATCAGCGATCCCTTTTTGTGTGTGAAGAAATCCCTATCAGTTTGGATTGAGCCTCCTGTCCGGCAACAGTTAACCAGTTCTCTCGCTATCACTTAAGAAGGGATAAAATAAAAACAATAGCTGAAATCATCTATCCTGTTATAGCATCCAAAGCGCACTATAATTAAGTATATAGTTCTTATGTGGCTGCAGGTAAAATCTGTATGACTGGGATGAGATTGTTATATTATGTGTGGTTATTATGAAAAGAAAGAGCTACACAATTCTCTAATCTTTGAAAGATTACAGTAAGTAAGAAATCAGTAAGAAATTAATTTGGAAAATCAAATGCATTATTGAAAATATACAATGGATTTTGAATGGGTCTCAGTGGCTTTTATGTCAGTGAAACTCATTCATGGGCCATTCATACATCTATTCCTGAACTCTCACTCATACACCTAGATAAATTGAGTGAAGGTCTCACACAACTGCATTACTACAGCTGAAGAAGTCAGACTGGCTGCTCAAGTAAAAATCATAAAACAAGGTCAATCACATCTTGAATAATCTAATGTAGAAATATATTACTGCACAATTAAGGATTAAAAGACACTATTTTACATATTGGAAGTCAGTCATCTCACACATACTGTACACACACACACACACACACACACACACACACACACACACACACACACACACACACACACACACACACACACACACACACACACACAGAAATCTTTACATTTGCCCACAAGCACACATTTATTCAAAATTCCTCAATCTGAATATACTGTAGAAGCAATTACATCATCTACAGCACAAAAATCAATCTCAAAAGACACAAATACACACTCACTCCCTCATATATATACTGTATACACACTACAGTATATCCAGGGATAAAGACTATTACAGATGCAGCTACGTTAAATCAATCATTAACCAAGCCAGTCAGAGGCATACTAATACCTTTATGAATAAATGCATAGCGAAAAGCCAAATCCTAGAATATCAGCTTCAACACTCTAAATCCTCAACATGCTCTTCCCTCACACACAGGGTACCGACGGTGGTGGGGGGAATTCTGACTGTAAAGGCAGCATTATTTACATAGTGTTTATAAAAAGTGTATAGAGAAAAGGCTTATGACTTGAAGACTGTCCCTCCTCCTCAAACCTTCGCAGTGCCATTGAGCAAAGTACTCATCCCCAATAGATACAGTACAAGCTCTGTTGCCGACCAAGTTAGAGGGCAGCTCCCAGATGTGAAACGCTAAGCTAAAATAAGCAGGTTTAAACCAAGTTTCAAAATGGATAAACATGATTAGGAAACCCAAATATACTGTCCAATATTATCCACACAAAAAAAGGGGGGCGGGGATCCTGTAGAGCTGACAAGACATTTGTTACTTTACTGTGGATCTGTGCATAGTTTTGGGAGGGGGGGGGGGTGTTTTCCTTTATTAGATAGTGACAGTGGATAGACAGGAAAGTGTGGGGAGAGAGAGAGAGAGAGAGAGAGAGAGAGAGAGAGTGAGAGAGAGAGGGGATGACACACAGAAAATGACAGCAGGTCGGACCTGAACCCGGGCCGCTGCAAAGGACTCAGCCCACATGGGACGCACGCTCTACTGGGTGAGCTAGAGGCCCTTAAGCACATTTTAAAATGTGTTTTCTGTGTTTGCTTGACCCAAGGGTTATAGGACAGATGATATAAAGTAAGCTAGTCATTTACAGTAAAAGCATAAAAAAGGCATTAAAGCTGTGGGAGATTTAGACCCAGTGAGGAGCGCTGATGGGGTCTCTGAGGAGAAGTTTAGGTTTAAGAATGAAAAAAGGGAAATGTTTGGGTTTGGAGTGCGAACTTCATAGTTGTAATGCAAGCCTCAGTCCTGAAAGCCAAATTCCCTACTGATCCTTTTCTAAATGGACCAGAATAGTAAGATGCAAGTAAGGAGGTTTAGGTTCAGAGTATACAGCTATGTGTGTTTGTATAGTTTTGCATCAAGATTAACAAAGGAGGGTAAAATATCAAAACCAAAACATGAATAAAAAATCATTGAACAGAACAGAAAATACTGTTCACTTCTGCCTGAATTATCTTATAAATAAATAAATAGATAGATAATATATATTTTATTATGTATGTATGTATATAAACATGTAAAATAAAGGAACTATTATATGACCTCAAATATATACACACATATATATATATATATATATATATATATATATATATATATATATATATATATAAGCAATAAGCTGTGTGGGTGTCTCTGGTGGAAATAAGGACAGCCTGAACAATAGGTATTATGTGTGAGCTACTAAAGAGGATTAATGCTACGCTGAGGCAGTGTATGTGTGCATGTATGTGTGGGAGAGAGACAAAGAGAAAGCGGGAAAGGGAGACATTGTGAGTCCGTAGGCATTAGCCTAACCGTGTAAGAGTTGGCGGCCCATCTTTCTTTCTTTGTGTGGGGAAGATGACATTTTATGGTTTGTTTTCTGCTCTTCTGTAGACCACACACACACACACACACACACACACACACACACACACACACACACACACACACACACACACACACACACACACACACACACACACACACACACACACACACACACACACACACACACACACACACACACACACAGCCCTGCCAGCTAAAACTCCACTACTTGTCACCTGTTAAATTATAAGACAGTACAGTAGATGTATAAGGGGTATGGGGGAAATGAAGAAAACAGAATATAAAAAATAGGAGACAAAAAAGGAGGAATGCTGAGAAGGAAAAGAGGGAAAACAATGAAAAGGCAGAAGAAGAGAGGATGCTTAAAAGGAAAACAAAGAGGCAATAAAGTGAAGGAGAAGACAGTATGAGGTTGGCAAGAGAGTAGAGGAGATGAAAGAGAGAATAAAAGAGAGAGGAGTAAGAAGGGGGAGGAAGGGATAAGTGGGGAGAGGATAGTGCGATCAGCTCTGGAGCTGATACCTCTTTCCACTTCACAATTCTGCGCCACTTTGTGTTGGTCTATCACATGAAATCCCAATAAAATACATTTACATTTGTGGGTGTAATGTGAAAAAATGTGGAAAAGTTCAAGGGGTATGAATACTTTTGCAAGCCACTGTATGCTTTCAAATTAAAGTCTTTCCTCTCTGCAGTATGTGATAGTTTCAACAAGTATCATGAAATTGGAGAAAACTGGGATTTTAATAGAGATGTTTCAAATTTCACAACTCTTTAAGTTTTCTTATCAAGATTGTTTGCGGTAAATTGAGGTTTAAAGCTCATTCTTGACCTTGGAAATAGCAGTTGACAAAACAATCTCACCACAAGGTCCATTAGTAGCTGTTCTGGGAAAATGGAGTTGTCCAGTTGTCATAAAGGTTTGGACAAAGCTCCAGATCAGCTACTAATGGACCTTGTGGTGAGATAGTTTTGTCAACAGCTACTTCCAGGTTAAGAATAAACTTTCAATCTCAAGCCAACACGGACGAGAAGTCCTTAGTGCTCTGAATTTTTTTATTTTTTATTTTAGCATCTACAATTCCACGACAAAAGGCCAAACTATATTTGCGAAGGAAGACTGTGTGTTATGATTGACAGCTCCAGAACAGCTAATAGACCCTGTGGTGAGATTGTTTTGTGAAGAGATTGGGGTAAATATCAAATAAGGTATTAAACTGACATCTGAATTTACCCATCTTGTTTTATTGCATGAACTATTGTTACAATAATCCAATAACACACAGCTCTGACCTGTCTTGGTGTTTCCTCCCTTGTATCTGATCCTCTGAATAGCTTCCAACAGCGCTTCTTTGTTGCCATGGGAACTCAGCTGGAACTCTGTCCGAGCATCGTCGCTGAACTGAGCAATGGCCACCTGCAGAGAGGCAGAGACGGACAGACAGAAAGTTCATATGTCAAATTAAATTATACCTTAAATCTCTATCTTCTGGACCCCTGGTGTTTTAAACCTGCCTTAAAGGAATATTTCACACAAAAATTATCATCTGCTCACACTCTTCTCAGTCACAATACAACTGAAATGTGTGTGTGTGTGTGTGTGTGTGTGTGTGCATGTGTGCGTGCGTGCGTGCAAGTGTGTGTGTGTGTGTGTGTGCGTGCGGGCGTGTGTGTGTGTGCGTGCATGTGTGCAGGTTTAATTCTGCTTGCTCCAAATCAAGAAGGCTAATTACTCCAAGCAGCTCATGTGGCATGATGTGAGTGCTATGAAGCCAAATGTCTGCACATTTATACTAACCTCATTATTACCTACATTTTCTGCATTTATGTTCAACAGCAACAACAGTATCAAACAGATGCTGCCTTTGTTTGCTGAAGGAAACACTGTAATTATACAAATTGGGCCAAAGCAGCCCCACAAAGTGGATACTGTAGAAATTGAAAGAAGCCAAAATGTGTGACATTTTCCTGGTTTAATGTTGGTAACAGATTTCAACTTTTTTTCAACCTGCTCAGTGCTGGTGGTCTTAATATTTTATTATAATATATCTATTATTTTATGCAAGTCTCTAGGTGAAAATTCACTGAATACATATACTATATATATGTCCAACCTCACAAATCTGCACTATAATCAATCTAATTGCCTTACTCTAAGAGGAGAGAACAACTATCATTACCTCCAGACTGCTAATGGTGCTGTTGTTGGCTCAGGGCGGCCTACATTTACAAGCCAACTCTCTCTCTACTGTACAGCCAACTCTCTCACATTACAGCCAGTGTTTTGCTCTTAGAAGCCTACTGCCAGAGGGTTATGGGGCACACTGAGGGTAGCAAACTGCGTAACAGCAGACATTACACAAATGAAAGAAAAAGGTTTAGCAAGCACCTCTACAGTGTGACAAATGAACCAGCTGAGCTCTGCTGACATAGTGTGGGGGCCATGCAGGCAAGAAGCACTAAGAAATTAGTTCACAATGACAATAGAGAACTACTGCCCCAAGTTAGAGCCTGACATTACTACTGATGAACCTGATACATGAGAAACACTCTGCAGCAGTGGAGATGGCAATATTCACTGTAGGAATGTAATTTAAAGCATTGCTCATGAAGAATAGTTGATAGTTGATTGATAGTTGATAGTGCATTAGTCGATGCTTGAACAATCTGAACATTATTCCAGCTTTTAATGCATCAAGACCGAAATGATTACAAACACCACTTCTGCCAGACAAGTAATGTTTTCAGGCACAAAACACTGGCAGAAAATGAGCAGAGTTAATCGAATACTGCACAGCAACTAAAAAGAAAGTCTTGCTAGAAAGTAAAGACTGACTCACTAGGTGTTTAAAGTTCCTCTTCACTTTTCTAAACTTTTCTGTAGATACAAGGCTGTGGTCCTGCTTATTTGTCAGGGGACAGCCAAAGGAAATTGGGAGAAATTCTGCTCCAAAGCATACTTACAGAATCAATTAATGCCAACAGCAGCAGACTTCCTCAAATAATAAATGAGCCAAGCCCACATGTGTCAAAAACACAAATTGTAAACTCAGGTTGGGTAAGATTCATTATTTGGCCAAAAGTCTGTTATGTCCATAATTTCTATTTCTGTCAACAACAAAAATATGGAAGGAATAGCTCGCTGGTTATAGAACAAAAGCTGCAGATTTTGAGAGAGTCAGCCATGATGTTGAATCACTCTCCACCCTTTCATTATGGACAGCGTCCTTTCTCCATTAATCCATTATCTACTGAATAAAAGTCTGTAGAAGGCACATTAAAACTTTCTTTCTCTTCTGCAATCTTGAAAGTTAAATGGGTTTCCGTATAGGAAAGATGGAGGACAGAGGATGAGGTAGTTGGCTGGGGCACAAGAGTTGGGGGGCAATGGGTTGTTGGATATATGAGAATTTTATTATAAGTTTAACACTGTGCTGTGCTTGCAAAACGTCCCGTCTAAAAACTCCATATTTGGCAGGGCTTTGTTTCTTTTTTGGGGGAATTATCCTACAAATATATATTTAAAAATAAATGAACAAATATATATTTTTCACAACATTCTCTGTTCTGTGAATAGGTTATTTACCCACAGATTACACTAGGACATGTCATTTCTATATTTCATTATTTTTATGGTTTTCAGTGTGGTTACTTTTGGCTAGATCCCCAGCATCTGCTGCACATTTAATTTTCCATGAACATGCATTTTACAGAAGGAAAATGCTTTAACAAAGAGAATGAATTACAAAGCGACTGAGCAAAAATTAAAAGCCTTCAGCACATTTGTATTTCTGTATGGTACTGTATAAACTGGCAATACGGTCATTTTCACAAGACACAGACATTTAGACTAGACACAAGAACCACAAGCGGTCATACAAGTGAATACCAGCACTCCAAGTAGACTCACTGCAGCATTATTCAGACTCAGATAGTCAAGATTGAATTCTTACATTTTTAATGCAGGAATCTTTCCCCATGTATAGATGCATTTGGTAAAATAGAGGTGCGATACAATCATACAAGTATTTTGATTTGTTTTGTTTATAACATCAAGGATACCACAAAGAAAAGCCACAGGACTTATTTCCATTGTGTTCCTTTGTTGTAGTTTGATGTCGTAGAGGTGTGTGCGTGCACATAAAACTTGTTAATTACGGTTTAATTTTTGAGTTCTTCCTTTGAGATTCTCCCTGATGTAAAAATGACTAAGGTGTGGTCACATGACTGACCTGGGTGCCATCCGGGCCAATCAAATCCAGTGATCCCATGGTGCTATAGAGGAAACGCGTGATCTTCATGAAGTTGTCATCTCCTATGGACCAGGAACCGTCGACCAGGAATGCCAGGTCAGCCTTGGCCTCCTTACACACTAGACGGAAAGACAAGCGGACAAGAGAGATATATAGATTTAGTCAGGCTATCATTATGTCTCTGCATTTAAATAAGTAATTTCATAAAGAATGAAGGTCTGCAAAGGACAAAGCATAACTTGAATATTAACTGGCTGCCTAATATATTCAGACTCTAAGTAAATATGCATAGTATGAAGCACTGCAAATATACATCTGCTGCAAAAGGGTAAATATGCAAAGGATGGGTCCTCAGATTAATTTGCACATGGGAGAGTTTATAAGATTACAAGTATAGTGCATGCTCTAAAATTGAGAGTTTCAAACTGATTTTTCTGACCACAAAAATGTGCTACATGCAATTTGTGTATTTTTTTTCTCCTTCTGTAAGCTGCTCATTCATATTTCTGGTCCAGCAGTGCCTTTTCATCTTTTATTCTTCTCAGGTTTCTAAAAGACTCCCAGTAGCCTTATATTTACTGCTGTAAAGTTGTTTTGTGGTTTTAACAAGTTTTCAAACTCAAGTTCTTCGCTAATTCCCAAATCCTATTCATGACAACAAGTCTTTCAAGCCAGGGAAAAACCTCAGCTGTATCGACACAAAAATCTGCTCTACTGGTCCTATGGTTTTTCGCTAGAGACAAATGCTATTATCGTATATTTTTACAGAACTTCATAGGTGGAGCTCTCATGCTTGTCAGAAATGTCAAGTTAAAGGTCAGCTGGAGAATGTTTTGATTGCACGGTTTTATGTGGCTGATTCTGATAAAAGCTGTGATATTACTGAAACCACTCAACCACCACTCATCGCCATCATTTTCTCCCTAAGTCTCTGCTTTAATACAGCACGTCTTTTTCTCACTTCTTTCTGTCTGTTTCTTCCACTGTCTTTCTCCTCATGTGTCTCTCTTTCTGCCTACTGGCCTCTGCAGCTGTATCTCTGCCTCTCTTTTTCACATCCTGCCCATCACTTTGTTTCATTCTCTTCCTCTTGTTGTTCTTACTGTCTGTCTGTCTCTCTTCCATGTATAGACACAGAATAGAATAGAATACACTTTATTGTCCCCGAGGGGAAATTTGCCTTTGGCATAGTGCTACAATCTGTTGCTTCACAACACAAACATGTAACAGAAAAAAACATTCTAAAATCTACATAAAAACATAACTTAAGATCATAAGATCAACAAAGCAACAGGTGCACCTTTGCTTTTTTTTCTTCTTTTTTGTGGTTCTGTCCTAAGTAAAGGTTGCCTGCCATTACAGAAAAAGGCATCGGTCTAACATAGGTCAGAAACCTAGACAGAAATGCTTACAGACAGGCTCAGCGGGTGTGTCAGTTCATGTCTGTAGAGTTTGCTGCGCTCTTTTACCTGAGTGCTTGGTGCTCTAGTGTTTTGGATTGAACTGTACTGAAGCAGAAACTAGGTGGGAGTGGTCAGGTTAGATTAGAGGAGCATTTCTTTATTATGGCATCGGCTGCAACCCACAGTGGATGGTATATAGTTCACCCAATAAAGTCATTATGGAATATAGTAAACGTCTCGTAGACTTCCTGTGTGAGAAATTCAAGTGTTTTCCTTTTTGTTTAGTTTAAATTGAACATCCCTGATTTAGTTATAGTGCCCCCAAAGTTTTTGAGGTCACTGTTAATATTTTGAAACTAAACACAGTTCACAGCTGTGTAACGAGTACAGAGTGACATTAGAAAGTAACTCTGTTAAAAGTAAACTTTTTTGTTTCCTGTTTCAAAATCAGGCCAGAGCAGCATAGCTTGCACTGGCAAGTGTGGTGTTGATCATTGATTTAAATTTATGAGCAAACCTACTGCTCTGTATAACTGGTTACAATTCCCTGTGTAGCAATGTCCCAATCAGATTTGGTTTTCACCCGATTGTAATCCCCATAATTCGTAATTGCATTTGATTGCAAGTATCTGCCAATACAAACCTTGATTGAATTTGACACCTTTAAGTACATCAAAGTTAATAAATACAAGCAACAACTGAATAGCTGAGCAACTGATTTCTTTTCCTTTGAAATATAAAAAAGAGCTAACTGTAGTAATATCATAACTGTCTTATTATAAATATACAGTGACAACAAACAAGATGGGTAACAAATAAAACACTCAAAAGAATTATTGCATCATTGCACTCTGTAGTGTTGCCTTATCGGTCATGTGGAAAGAATCTGTTATTACCACCTAATAAAACATCAACATTACACAGTCCCTCCAGAAAAACGTGATTATGTGATCGCATAATTCAATGCATAATCAGCCAAAGTCCACATATTGATGCGGGGGCCACATTGTTTCAAATATGCCGCACTTTCGCCGCATAAATTACTGATGTCAGCGCAAAATGTGTGGGGCTTGCATGATTTCATAATCCCCGCATTTTCGTTGCAAAAAAGTCACATATATCTTAGCAGAAAGTTGAAAAATGTTGCGTTTACTTCACACAAGGGCAGCCATTTTCCCCTGTTGCCATGGGAACGTTATGAAGTGAAGTAATTACGCGACGTGAACATTGAAAAGCAGGGTGTTGGGGGAATCACATTTTTTTTCTCCTTTTCATCAAACCGCAGTTTTTGCAAGTTCACGAAATTTTTGCAAGTTCCCGCAATTTCATCGCACAAAATTGCATAAATATCCCACATATTCCATCGCATTTTTTAAGAAAATGTGCCGCATAATCAAGGATTTTTGCCCGCAACAATCACAAAAAAACTCAAAAAGCATTTTTCTGGAAGGGCTGATTACAAATATTGTATGTATGTGTTGCTGCAAGTTGTGCAGAATTGACAATGTTAATGACATATACTGTATATGACAGCTGGCATACATTAAGTGTGATAGCTTACAAGTTTACCTGCACAGCTTTGTAAAATTTTAACCAAAAATGCATTTCACTAGGGTCAGGTGACTACAGTTACCATATTAAGTAATCAGACCACTAAAATTACCTACTGTACAACACTGGACGAATAATATGAGAGTGTGTGTTTTGTGTTCGGCTTCTTGCTCACCTTCTTTAGCAGGTGGGATGGTGGGAGGGGGCTCTGTGGTGGGGGGTTCAGTCGGAGCTTGAGTGGGCGCTGGCACTGGACACACACATAAACACACAATGTGGGAAAGAAGGCAATGCAATCGATCATGATGGCAGTGACAAGTGGCACCATCATCGTCTTTATGTGCCGACCACACACAACCACACAAACAATCAATAAGCTGGCAAAATGAGAGACAGCAGTGGCCTGTTTCTATTAAGCTGAAACTTTCCTAATCCTCTTCCCTTCTCTGACAGCTAAGTTCTGGACCTTTACAGAGAAAGATTGCATTATGTATATACAAACCTACGTGTACATCATAGACAGTATTAGGTGTACATGAGCAATCCAGCTGCTGTGTTTTACTCTGTTTATCTTTCTTTCCATCACTGAGTTACAGCAATCAGACATTATCTCTACCTTCTTTCTGTATATCTCTCTTCCCTACCTTCTATAATTTAGGGACAGCAAGAGTACTATTTTCATCAGTTTACTGTTGTATCTGTCTGACCAGAGGCTGTTTTTTTTCCAAGTCAAAACAGCCCCCAGGTTAAGGTTTGCCTCAGTGCCAAGCCAATTACTTTGCAGAGAGCAGTGGGTTCTGTCAAACCAGGGTACAGCAAGTAAATCATCTTGGAAACATCCGTGACTGCCCAGAGAAGGGACAGATACTTCATGAAAGTAGATGGAATTATCTCAAATGTTTCTTCAGTTTAACTGATAATTAGCAGTGTGTTAGACTGTGAGATTGTGGCATATGTCAATGAACAATAAACACTGTGGAGTTTCTGGGGCTTAGGAGATGTTTGTGTCAAATAACCACCATATTACTATTGTTGATGTTATTTATTTACTGTCTCTCCACACTAAAGACATCTACAGACAAATGATAAGAATGCTTCTGTAGGCAGTAAGTAACAAGGTACATTTACAAGTGTTGTAGTTAAGTAATTTGGAGGTACTCTTACCTTACTATTTCTATTTTATGCTACTTACTTCTACTTTACTACATTTATAAGAGAGATACTGCACTTTCCACTTCACTACATTTATCTGACAGCTATAGTAGTATATAGTTTGTAGACATATAAAGGATGTGATGTATTGTTATAAAATTAACTACCTAACAGTATTTAAAGTAGTTAAAATTAGCTCCACACCCACCAGCTAGATCTAAAAGAAGATCTAAATTCTTGTTACATTTTATTCCATCAGTAATTAAAAAAAAACATAATATGGTGCCTATATAATAATTTAGCACTCTGAAAGGGACTATTGTGCCTAATAAGCACATTCACTTTTAATATTTAGGTACATTTTCCTCACAATTAAGTACCTTAACAATTCTAAACTTGTCTATGGACCTACAACTGTCGCTGAAATCCAATTGTAGAGCTTTATTACTGTCGACTCAACATCTGTGGACCAACAACATCAGTCGGGGAATCTGTGTGTGCATGCACATCTATCCATCTATCTATAACCCTGCTTGTGAGCTGAGCACTCGTGGTCACTGAAGCTGTGCAATTCACCTCACCTCCTCAGCTGACCAATGAACTGCAACCGCAGCCTCTATGTTCTCAGGGCGAGAGTAAAAGAGAGAAAGGGAGAGAGAGAGAACGACCACAGGTAAAGGAGAAAGTTGCAGAGGTGAGAGATGCGTGGCTGAAGGTGGCTACGGGGTGGGGGTGGGGTGGGGTAGATGGAGAAAGAGACTGTAAAAAGAGTTTGGAAGGATTAATTGGGAAGGTAAGGAGAGAAAATTGAGAGAACGAAGAAACAAGTAAGTGAGTGATAGACAAGAAATAGGTGAATTAAAAGGGTGAGTCAAACTTAAAATGTTGATGAAAAATTGAAATGAATGGGATGAAACTCAAATAAATTCCACTTAGCTGCTTTTGTCCTGAGTGCAAAAAATGTGGACATTAGGACATATATGTTGTATATGTATATATACATATACGTATATAAAATGTATAAAACATTTGCAACATACGCGTCATGTCAGTGATGGAGACAGAAGGTCCCTCCATTTCCCGCATCTGGCTGTGAATGCTGATCTGGTACTGGCTACTGGGAGTCAGGTCATAGAAGCACTGTCGGGAAGCACCACCTCCCAGGCTCACTTCCTGCCTCTGACCATCTGCAAGTAAAAAAATAAAAATAAAAAAAGACAATAAATGAAGTTCAGATCAAGAGTCATACAATCCAAACAAGCTCAAATGCCTCTACAGCTCCTGTTTCACATTAACTGTTTTTACAGAGCACATTTCCTCTTTCCAAGCCATGTTCTGCATCTTCAAGCCTCTGAGCTGCCAAGTACGATCACTTTCTTTCAGAGTTGGATTCTAAGCAGCTTTATTGGAGCAGTCAGGTAATTTAGTGCCTTGCTCCAAGGCACATTAAAGGTTAGCTGCTGAAGCATCTGCTCAGGTCATCTGGAAATTCAAACTTAAAGGAGAATTCCGTCCGATTCACAACTTAGACACTGTGAAGAAACCATTTAAATTCAAAGTTTGTACTGTCACCTACGGCAGTTGACGAGTTAGCCGGGCTAATAGGCCCGACCAGCATCCTCACTTCTGCTTTCTCTCCCGTTGCCTGCCGCTGCCGACAACAATTCACGGAGCGCCGGCGGTCTGGCTATGTCCTACAGAGGACAGGTCATGCTTTGCGATGAAAACTTGAAGTTTATTTCCCCTTCAAAAATAGGTAATTGAGCACTGGTTATGACAATATCAGTGACTATGTAACTACATGGAAATGGTCCAAATGATGCCTGTGGCTTGCACAGTAAAAGCGTTACTGAAGGCTAGCTGTAGGCTCGCGCTGAAGTCCCGTTGGAATTCAGTTGTTACAGGAAATGGTAAACAAACAAACGCAAACCATTTCTTTTCCACAGTAGATCAACACACGTTATTCGTACTCCAAGCTTCTTCCCTTGTGAACACCTCCGATCTTCACTCTTCACACACTATGCTCCGATCTGCACACTACTGTTTACCGACAAAAGAGAAAGCAGAACAACACAACTTTGAATTTAAATGGTTTCTTCACAATGTCTGAGTTGAAAACGCATCTTGTTGTCACGTAAGGGCCCTGTTCATGTTGCACAGACATTTTAATTGCACAAAGGCACTATTTATAAGATGCCCGACAACTGGCATTTTAGCTAACTGGGAGCTCTGGGCGTAGCTGCAGCAACTCCAGTTTGCTAGCACCGATTTTGCTCGTTTGTTTTCCTATCAAGGATAGGTAAAAATCGGCCGGAATTCTCCTTTAATGTGAAAATCTTGCCTTAAACTGTATCTGAATACACTTTTGAGCTTCATCCCAAAGTTTCACAACAAACCAGGTCAAAGTCGAGTGTGATACATCAGACTCATCCAATCTCTAGCAGATTTATTACAGATGAATGCACCAACAAGTAAGGTAACTAGATAATTCTACAGTAAAAATCACTGCAGGAAAACATCACTATAGCCCATAAAAAAAAATTAAAAGAATCACTTTTTTGCATTCTTTCTTTTTCTCTTGTCAATTTCCAATGGATGACAAACTGGAAACTGGGAGAGCACACACACATGCACTAATAGCTGTTATTTGCCATTTTCATTAGTCTAATTCTATTTCCTAATGTGTCTCTCATTTTAGAGAGTGAGTAACAAATTCACTCCTCCACACAGGAAACACCCATAGATAATAAAGTTTAGGGAAACAGCTGTCACAGAGAGAGTGCATTTTTCCATCTGAGAAGGTGTTTAAGCAGCTGGTTTGCTCTAGTGGATTAAACCAAATCTATAAACTCCAGTTTGAACATGCAGTCACTGCTCAGGCAGGAGGGAGGGAGAAACAGAGATAAATAGAAAAGTACGGGAGGGAAGATGGAAGATAGAAGTCTTCCTACTTCTTTCTGTTATTTTTCTGACAGTAAAAGGCAGTAAAATGTGTACATACTCTATATCACGTACTGTAAGAAGTAGTTTTATTCTTGTCTCTAATCTCTATATTTATCAGCCAACACTCACATTTATTTGAAAATTGAAAATCCAGTTTTAAAACCGAGCGAACATTTGATTTACTGTAGGCTGTTCTCTTAGAAGACACATTGTCTTGTCAAACAAGTGTGCAACTAATAATAATCAATTATTTAAAATAATCATCACTTTTTTTTTAGGTTTATGTCACTAGTATTCAAATGTGACACATTGTGCTCTCCAAAATGCTCAACTGATGATCTGAGTGAAGTTAATTTCTTTCACTCTTTGCGGACTATCTACAACAAGACTTGGTACAAGAGAAAACTAACTATTTTAAAGGAATAGTTTGATGGTTTGGAAAACACACTTATTTGCTTTTTTGACGAAGGTTAGATGAGAAGATCAATACCACTCTAGGGTTTCGATCTTTTCATCTAACTCTAGGCAAGAAAACAAATAAGCATTTTTCCAAAAATGTCAAACTATTCCTACTCCAACTAGTCTCTCTTTAGAAGTAACATTTCAATTGAGGGCAACAGGAGGATTACAAGAAAGCTATTTTACTTAGAAATGGCCTACAGTTAGTTGTTTCAACCACAGTTTGTACAACCTTCAGACTAATTAAGTGCATTGCGTGACATTTTATTGTGCCACAGAAATAATAGAGGCAAACAATCTTTCTGAACATTATCCTGTTTTTGTGCCCAGAGCTGTCTGTGACCTGCACCAACACAGTGCTCTCACTGAAATGAATAAGGAAGGCCACATTTTTGCCACAGAGCTATCATTGTGAAAACCTCATCTATCTATCTATAAAATGCAGGAACGTCTGTTTGTCTGTCTGTCTGTGTGTCTGTGTGTCTGTGTGAACGCAGATATGTGCTGATTAGCTCTCATAACGGGCCAGGTGGGTAGCACACTGCCATGAGTCCATGACGCTAATGTCTGATTATTCCACATTGTCATTGTGATATTTTGTGATTACATTCTGAATCTGCCCCGTTGTCTGTCAGGTAAATACAGTAGTAGGCTACAATGTCTTCCTCTGATGTAGAGCCTACACTGTAAGTCAGTAGTAGGCTATACAGTGGAGTTACATATTAAGTGGTTTGGGGTCCTTCTGTAAGTAATTTTGGGGTACAATTTGTTTTTGAAGAATTCTACAAGCAGCAATACCACAGGCCAAGCAATTGCCCGTTCCAAACAGGCACATTTTCAACAGGCACTGCACTATTCTACTAATATATTAACAACAAAACAGATTTCCATTAGCCATCAGGACTCTGAACTCCTCCCTCTAGCCCCCTTATCACATACCACTGACGTGTCCATATATGAATTTGTGCTGCAGAGAACATACTGTACAGATTCCACTGGCATTTGTTGGCTAATAATCAATCAATCAATCAATCAATCAATCAATCAATCAATCAATCAATCAATCAATTTATCTATCTGTAAATACCAGTATTCATTTTTTATATCAACTGAAAGCAGAAAACTTACATCCTGTATTGTACTGTGGTATTTTTGTAAGTGAAAACCCATAGTCACTGCATCTGGTTCTGCTTCCTATTTGACCTTTTGACACATGTTGACATTTAAAGAATAATCATAGACAAAAGAGTTTTCCATGGACAGATAAATAATAAAAATAATGAGCAGACAACTGTCAACAGGTTCATACACCAAGTAAAACCTTAAGAGAACCAGGATATTTGCCAGTTAGTTGCATAATACAAACTGACATTGTGAAGACTGCTTAACAGAAAAATATCTCTATTTCTCTGTTGAAACAGTGACAGCATTCTTAATATTTTTCAAATTTTTACCATAGATTGTATTTGTTTTTATTTGTCCTCAGATCCCTGAGGACAGTAAAAATAAAACTTGAACTTGAAGTTGTTTACTGTGAGTGGACCAGCATCAAAATACTTGCTTGTTAACAATACATATTGTACAATGGTTTTATTAAGGTTTTTATATTTAAGACATTTGATTCAATGGGTAATGTTTAAACTATTTTTTTTCTTTAGCTGACTGATTTGTTTAAAATAGATTTTGGTAGATATCTTTGCTAATTACTTTCTTTCCTTTTTTAAGAGTTTCTTTGTTCCCTTGTCCTTTTTCTTCTCTTCCTCTGTCTCCCTTTTTCCATTAATTAACTGAGTGAGCTGAGCATTAAACAGCTACTAAAGGTCATACACTGTGTCTTTATTCGTTTTATTACTGATGCAATGACATGAACAATCCTCAAAGCGGTTTCCTCCCATGTCGTTTATTGGGGAGAGATTGGGTGTATGTCATATCTCCCTTCCTTTCTATATAATATCCTTTACAATGTACACCACTGCAATATGAAAATGATAGAAATATTTAACACTTATTTCATCAGAGGCTAATATCAATATGAATCCAGATCACTTTGGAAAGTAGTAACCAACACACACACACACACACACACACACACACACACACACACACACACACACGCGCGCACACACACACACATACATAAACAAAACCAAAGAGTCCTGAGCTGACTTGTGTTTGTGTTAATAATAAAGAGAGGGGACACTTTCACAAGGATAGACTGTAAATCTATAAGGAAACATTCTGAATTTCAATCCAGCCACCCCACCAAATACTCTAGTAAAACTTCTGATTTACTGACTGAAATGTATTCCAGTCACTGGCAAAAGCCTTGTTTCTTACAACGTGGAATGCTGAAACCTGTCGGGATTACTGAAGTGGCACACCAAAAATGTGAGAACAGTTGTTGACTGTGTGACCATGCATGTGTTCTAGTGTTACTACTTTTGTCCGGATATATTTCATTTTTATGAAACTGACGTTTAAAGGTGTGATTCAGACCACATTTCAGCAAGATGATGACGTTACACTTAATTTGAATTCAAAACAGGTAAGTCAATCAAGTTAATGCTTGGAGTGAGCTACCTGTCTGATGTCACATTCTCACACAAAATAGCAAAACTAATGAAAGCTTGCAAACAAGAAATTAACTCACTTTTTCAACCACCTCAGAGAAAAGAGATGAGGACTGGTTTATAGTGCGTGTCACGCACGCACAGACACACACAGACACACACACACTCAAACACACTCTCATTAACGGTAAATGTACTTACTGAGTGTAGACTGTATGGAGACTCTGTATAACGTGGCATGTAGAAGAGGCAGCCATTGGACACACAGGCTGTTGGGACGTACCTGATAGGTCGACAAGCCAGAGACACCGAGGATCACTGGGATTAGACAGACAAGCAGATAGAAAAATGACAAAGATCAATTAAAAAACATCAAACCTAATGTTTGTAACACTGGTCACTTTTGTTTACGAACGAATGGTTTACAGTAATGTACATGAAAATGTAAGTTATAACTGATGTTTAACAATATTGGAAAAAAATAAAGTAGTTTCTAAAAAACTGTGGCACCTTTTCACATTTTCTAAACTTTTACTTTTGCTTTATTGTCTCTTTTGTCCCTTGTCTAGTAAGAACCACCGAGCTCCTCCAACCGCCAGACGATCCAAGACTCCAACTGACACCCACATAGCACTCTGGCTGGCTCCAGCCATGGATGATGTGGGCTACAGTACTACTGTAGTTTTGCACCAAACTATTTTTGTTAAGGATACCTTGCATCTTCTTAATGGTGTCAGGAATCAGATGAAATCAGAACTAATTTTGCACAGATATATCATTAAACTGTAAACAGTAAACTACTTTGACAGAAATGTGGTCAGTTTGGCTGTACAGAGAGCAACATGGTTTTATGAACTTCACATCATGTGCCACTAAAACTTTGACTCACACAAAATGTTCATAACTTTAAAGTTAGGGTTAGAACTGCATCAAACTATTTTAGTCTTCTGATAGCTAAAACATTAACATAAAGTTACCATATAAAGTGGAAATGTTGGAAATGTATTTATACTGACAGTTCCAGTTACAACACTCAGCTGTGTAGATGTGAGAACAAATCTCAAAGTAGTTAAATTAGTCAGGCTTGGTGTTTAACTGTTTTGTGGAGAAACAATGAGGCATGATGCAGCAAAATGCAAAACACAGCAAGCAATTTAAATAGCAGCTTGTTGGTAGTGAGATTTAAGTGTAACCTCCCAGGAGTCACTCTCTCTTCGCTCTTGCTTTCTTTCTCATTCTTTCCCCCTTGTTAACAGAATTGCTGATGGTATAAAATAAACTTGTCTCTAGTGCCAGTAAATGGACATTTTATACTGGGACCATATGGCATGTGCCTTATTTTAAATACTAGTGAATAATGCATATGACAACCCTTATTTTTATTCAGTGATATGCAAAGTTAGACTCACTCTCATACACAGCCGTGCAAAATGCACACTAGCATGCACATATGTACAAATTAACACATGAATATGGACATATATAGTAATAATCATGTATAGATGCATGTGTGTGGTGTGTACATGTGTACATACATACAATAAGAAATTTTGTCAGCTGGCAGTTTACTCAACCAAGATCAATTTGGCATGTCTGCACATGTACAGTAAATGGCAGGTTCTTGACCAACATGAAGCTCTGCATTTGGGCTTGATTGCTGTGAGTGCACGGGCTGACAAGCCAAACTGGCAAAATCATTTACTGCCACCAATAGACTATTGACTGCAAAAATGTTGGTTTTAGGCCACATATTTGTTTTATTCCACAGTTTATTTGTTCTAGGAGAACTTTGAATTTATTTCCTTGAGGGACGTCTGAGACATTTCTGCCCCCACTTTTGTCTGCAGCAATAATCAAACACACCAAACACGTTTTGGTAAGATGGAGTATACCACCAAGCCAGTTTAAACATACTGTAGAGAAAAATCATTAAAACTAGGAAAAGAAATATAAAAGAATGAGAGAGAAGGGGAAGGTACAAGATTAAAAGTACAAAAAGAAGAGGAACTGAGGATGTGGAGGCCATTTTAATTATCCAAAAGTCCAAATAAAATGAGTACTCTGGATATAAACCATGGTGGACCATATGGAGATACTGCAATCAGTCAGAAAATATCTCTGTCTGCGTGAGAGAGCTGACATTGCCTAATATGAAGCCAAACATTTGCACCCATCTGCCTTCCCAGCCTTCACACCCTCTTTCCAACACTAGTTTCCACCACATTATTTATTCTTTCTACTTCTGCCTGTTTCTCGTCATGTCAGTTAAACTTCTCTCACATTCTGTGAATTAAACATATTATTTCGTTTTTTGTGCATACTACAAAGTTTCTTGAGACAAGATTGACCGAGCAGCCCTCAGTGGTCCCTTGGAAAATTCATTTTTAGTTCCAGCACCTCAATACAAATTTCATTTGGAGGAAACTGTTTCATTTCATTCAATGGCCCTCAAGGTACCAATCATTACCTTTTTATGCTACATGCTAGTATGTGTAATTTATTGGTGTAAACATGCCAGCTGGCTCCCATGGTGAGGCTGCAATGAATGCAGTGTACCCAGGGATACAGTATATGTTACTGTATCTCCCTTATTAAAATGACAAATGACTGAACGCATCCTCCTTAATATAAATCAGAGTTCCTTCAGTGGAAAGTACAAATATGGGCAATGAATATAAATATGCCCTGTGTGATATGGGAAAATCTGATACATCTGAAATGTATCAGTGCAGTGTGAATTGCTTGTGTCTCATGGAGAAAATGCAAAACTGTAGATAAAGTTATTATACATATAGATTATTTTGTAGTGTACATATATAAATGGGTTTTATGAGGAGCCTAGGCTATATCAACAACGTTTAATTTACAGAATTGTTCCGGTGTCGCTGGAGGATCCGCCGGATGTCCCTCACCTTCTGCTTTCTTTGTGTTGACATTCTAAACTCCGGTACATTTATGAGGACTATGCGTAACTGCTCCTCAGATCTCTGCAGGGTAAATCCAGACAGCTAGCTAGACTATCTGTCAAATCTGAGTTTTCTCTTGCACGACTAAAACAACCTTTGAACATATACATGTTCCACCAAAACAAGTTCCTTCCCGAGGCTATTTTGCAGAGTCACTGTCGCTTGGCCCGGTGCTTAGTGCCGCCCAAGATGATGTGATTGGTTTGAAGAAATGCCAATAAACCGGAGCACGTTTTTCTCCTATCCTGGAATGCTGTGTGGACTAGCCAGACCCTCCTTTGCAGTGCTGTGGAGGAAGGTCTGGCAATGTGCAACTATGAGGAGCCAAGAAAGTAAATTAAATTTGATGAGGTGTACATAGAGGCACAAACTTCAAGTGCCACACCAGGGACAGAAGGTGAAGTTTAAAAGGGGAAGTCTGATAAATTGACTTGTCAATGCCTCATATTTCATCATTATCTTCCTATGAACGCATCTTTCATTTTGAGAATTGTGTAGAGACAGGTAGTAATTAACTTTATTGAAACGTTTTGAAAAATAAAATGCAAAGACTACATGTAGAGAAATGAATCACTTGACACATCATCAGCAATTAAAAGGGGATTTCTTTTAAAACTGATTTATTTTAAATAATTTGTGCTGCAGTGATGTGCAATGCTTAATCTGTTCTTTAAGGCAAATAGCTTTTTTAGAGAAAAATCTAATTCTCTTTTTGGTGTGTGCATTAACAGGCATGAGAAATTCATGAGATATTAAAATTACAGTATGTTTGTTTTCATCCCATTTAATGCTCTGCCATTTGGCAAGTCCCTGCCGGCCAATTAGACAGCAAGCCCAAAAGACAATAGTAGATTTTAAAGTAAGGAATGAGATAGCAGTTTTCTGAAGACCACACAAACAGAAAGACTGTAAGCCAAAAAGACAACATAAATGTTTGGTGATAGATTAGGACATGGCACTATTCTGAAAGCCTGCCAGAGTGGGTTTAAAGAATATGTATATGAACATGCACACACACATATCGCTTCACTACATACACTTTTCTCTCTTTCTCTCTATCAACAGTCAATCTCGCTCTCTTTCTCACTCGTCCCTCTCTTACAGTCTATTTGTTTTAGATGTGAGAGATGTTAAAGCCTGCATTAGGTCTTACTGCACCTACTGATACCTAATCTATATGCAAAAGGGATTGTTCTCGCTGGCTGACTGGGAAATATTAATATCCTTCCGTCTATCTGTCTGTTTGCTAAAGTCTCAATGGAAATTAAAGTGTATGGTATCAGCAGGCAGTTATAATGCATGTTGTACATTTTTCCACTTTCCTCAAACTAGTTAGCTTTTCTTCTGCTGCCTCCTCCTTCCAATAGTCACAGTGTCCTTTGTGACAAATTTAAAAAGTAAACTTAAGGTGATGGTGACGTCCCCATTAGGGCTCATTTTTGGAAATGACTCATTTTGGAAATGACTCATTTTGGAAATGACTCATTTTGGAAATGACTCATTTTGGAAATGACTCATTTTGAAATTTGGTACGACTTTCCAAAAACAAATCAGGTTCTCATCAGTATAAGCTAAATTTAAAATTACATTTAGAATTTCACTTTCATAAAATTCACTTTTACTATTACCTCAGCAAACAGTGCCTCTTCTATTTACACTCATGTACACTCATGTCTCACATTGCCAGACCTTCCTCCACAGCGCTGCAAAGGAGGGTCTGGCTAGTCCACACAGCATTCCGAGATAGGAGAAAAATGTGCTCTGGTTTAAAGGCATTTCTTTAAACCAATCACAAACGTCTTGGGCCCAAGATGGAGCAACGGTGCTGCTGCAAAATAGCCTCAGGAAGGAACTTGTTCTGGTGGAACATGTGTACGTTCAAAGGTTGTTTTAGTTGTGCAACAGAAAACTCAGATTGGACAGATAGTCTAGCTAGCTGTCTGGATTTAACCTGCAGAGATCTGAGGAGCAGTTAACCATAGTCCTCATGAATCCACCAGAGTTTAAAATTACAAGACAAAGAAAGCAGAAGGTGACGGACATCCGGCGGAATTTCCAGCGACACCTGAACAATCCCAGAAGTGAAATGTCGTCATTATTGACTACAGTCATGCCAATACAATGTCAACAGTGCAAAGTGAGGAAGACAGTGAAGACATTTCTATGAAGGAAAACGTGAGTTTAATTGGACAATCAGATATCATATCCACGTATTATCAAATGCCTTGGTTGAATACTTGATTCTGATTGGTCAATCACTGCATTCTGCGGTCCGCTATTTCTGTATAACAGACCGTTGCTAAGTATAACAGACTGTTGCTATGTATGGAGTTCTGTTCATAGACTCTGGCAGACCATTTTTACATCAATAAAATCGTTTTTAAATCAATATTTGTGCTCATATGGAGCTCATACAGCTGATCAGCGATCACAAAGGGAGAGACGGGCAAACTGGGGATCGCTAACAGAGTTCATTGCAACAGTGCAAACAGAGCATTAGTTATGAGTAGCTTTAGTATGAGTAGCTTAGTTAGCTCCTTTGTATGAGTAGCCATGTAATAACCCGTGTAATACTCACTCTACATTATCCCTTACCTAACAGCTACTCTTACAACAAAGTGTGAGTGGTCTTTACAGATGTACAATAAGGACGCTTACATGTCTTGGCATTCACTAGCAGTGGTTCACTTTGTCCTGTAGGGTAGGAAGCCGTCACTTGAACACTGTACTCCGTCCCAGTTAGTAGATTCAGTAGCAGCATGGAGTTCAAATCTTTACCCACTGTTGTCTCCATAACTGGTCCTGGAACTAAGAAAGACACACACATGTATACATGAGCACAGACAGAGAATATATAATTTTAATCCCATTTAGAATTGAAACTTGGTGGGTTAGACCCTGCACACTGTGCCATGGTTACCCAAGATAGGATTGCATTTTCCAAACACATCGATTCGTCTTCATCCTAAAAGCAGTTTTTCTCATGTAGCTAAAGTTGTAAGTGAACACATACACAGCCAAAAAGGGTTATGTTACAATGACTTAGAATTTCGGATTTTAATTTATTTCTGTAGCACACTTATAATACTAAATAGCTATACACTGCAATACAAGAACAATTTCCTTTCTCTATTTTCATGTTTTCTACATGGCTCATCAGCTGGTGAGGCTGTTGACTTTTTGCCATGGACATTCAGCTTTAGCCTAAATCTTTTAACATGATGCATTGTGTAAAACCAACCAACAGTTGGAGATGGCATTTTCAGCCAACTCACAGAGCTACGTTAAAGTGATGGTTCGGAGTAATTCACCCTAGGGTCCTTTGCACCATGACCTCGAGCCAAACATCCCCCCAGAAGCTTTTTTCACCTGAGTCAAACATTGGGAGAGTTAGCTAGAGTAGCGTTATCAGCTGAATAGCTTAGCGCAGGGGCTAATGGACCCACGTTTGTATCTCGTAAGTTACCCCACTAATAATGCCCGAAATGATACCAAACGTCTACAAGTAGTACAAATAGGTTATGCTCTCATAAAACGATGGATTGGAAAGTTTGTAAGTACACCAGAAGTTTATGTAAATAACACTTGCCTGCTTGCGTCTGCTCTCTGCTGTTGTTGTTGCTGCTGCTGTAAAACGAGTGCTTAGGGCCGTCTACAAATTACAACACCGAAAAGAGATGCAACAAAAATATTTTTTAATTTAACTTTTTTTTTAAAGTAAGTGCTGTAGTATAACTAGCAGGATACAAGTAATAACTGAGGTAAGTTTGGAGACATTACCTTATTTAATCATTAAATTAATAAATATTTTTGTTGTATCTCTTTCGGTGTAGTAATTTGTAGACGGCCCTAAGCACTCGTCTAACTGCAGGTAGAAGCAGCAGCAACAGCAGCAACAGAGAGCAAAAGAGAGCAGGCAAGTGTTCATAAATTTCTGGTGTACTTACAAACTTTTCCAATCCATTGTTTTATGAGAGCATAACATAACTTTTGTACTACTTGTAGACGTTTTGGTATCATTTCGGTATTATAGTGGGGTAATACTACAGATACGATGGAAGTCCATTTACGCCCTAGCTATAGCTGATAACGCTAGCTATAGCTAACACGCCCAAGTTACCCCAGTCTGAAAAAAGCTTCTGGGGGGGTGTTTGGCTCGAGGTCATGGTGCAAAGGACCCTAGGGTGAATTACTCCGAACCATCACTTTAATGCTGGCTTGATTAGCTAGCTAGCTACAGCTGATAGAATCTCAGTGAGTTTCATTTCATTTTCCTTTTCATTTCAAGTGTGTATTTATGTGATTGATTGATTGAAATAAACTAAACTAAACTAAAAGCACATGAGCATTTTTTTTTATTTAGTGTGTGCTTTGCTGGGACACAGGCTCTTCCAAACATACTAATCTGCTCGTTATGGGAGGACCCACCAGCAACCAACCTGCGACAGGCACATAGTAGTAAACAAGACGGTTCAGGCATCAAGGAAAACGTCAGCGATCCAGAGCTCAAAAGCCCATTATCACTGTTCTGCCGCTTCTCAAGTACTAATTGTTTCATCCTTCCACTGGGTGGTGTGTTGTAAAAAGAATTGCTGCTCCTCCTTTAGCCACACTTTTGTTGGAAAAGCTGCATTAATAAGGTTTGTTATTATTATATCTTTGTTTTATTTTAGTGGCCGTGTGTGTGTGTGTGTGTGTTTACCATAGATGGGCTGGTAGACGATCCTGTAACCCACTGTAGGAGACTGAGGTGGATCCCAGGTGACCCTGAAGCGGTTGTACCACTCTTCTGACACCCGTAGGTTTCCGGGAGAAAAGAGGGGCACTGCCAAGACACGAACCAAATTAGAATATAGAAGTGCTTCTCAGAACTTGACTTAAATGTGCCCATGTGGAGTTTTGTCATAAACAAACAAAAGTTATGTTTACATTCAGTGTTACTGATGCACTGTGTCTAGCAAATATTTCAAGAGCATTTCCTTCCTCATGAAAACTTTGCAAAGCCGATTTTTTTAAGTTTACAAAAAAGTATACAAAACGGCCCACTTATAAAAAAACAGCTCCATAGAGCTACAAGTTGCCTAAAGTTTAAAAAAAAAAAATGCATGGCCTCTACTGAGGTCAAGTGTCATCGTGTATCTACTGTATACAGTATGACTTAGGGCTGGAAATCATTTGAAAGTTTTCTTAATACTAGTGCTAGAGTTTTAGTACAAATACCAAAGCAAGAGAGCCAAGCCCTTTTTTGCAGGAACACTAATTTCACACATTCACACTTTTTTCAATACCTTACTTTTTAAGAACTAGTGCAGTGCCTGTATGGCTTATGGCTTCCTTGTTGTTGTTCACAATTAAAAAAAGGTATACCACTCTGTATATAGATTGTTGATATATGGTTTAATTATATCCCTTTCAACAAACAGTGAAATATAAATCATGGTAACATTGATCTGATTTAGGAGAAGACAGTTTTTCCCCGTCGGAAAATCATGTCTTACTCTACATCAAGCAAGCCTGGGTTCTGATTTACTGTACATCTATGCTGCTGAGAAGAGGTTTTATTTGCAATATGGTGAACTACAGTACCCCTCATCTAATAACATGGCATATTCCGTCTGACATTTCAATTCTCTGTACAACGAGGAGACAATCACAACCGCTTATAAGAGGTAATCAAGAATGGTTGATAAAATCAATTAGCGCTGAGCTAAATATTTTAATCGTCGCATTAATGAAAAGAGTTGCTGTAATTATGAATGGCCTTCATTAAGACAATTAAGAAGGCATCAGTATTTGTCATAGCGTAATTCACATTCTCCTTCAGGAACATGAATGAACATGAAATTAATGCAATGCAAAAGAACATTCTGCTCACAGCAATACAATTCATTTTCATTAGCTTTCAGTTTTGTCAGATGTGTTCACCTAAACTGGAAGCTGCATCTTTATATAATGAAAATTGAGAAACCCAGAGTTGACCCCAGTGGTTAATTCATTATAAAGGAGTGTGTGTCTGTGTGTGTCTGAGTGTGTGTGTGTGTGTTGGTGTGTTTGTATGGCTTACATGTGGCACCCAGGGCAGAGACACTGATTCCGTCTTTTCTGTCAGTGTAAACTGGGGTGACTGTCACTTTGTACTGGGTGTCAGGCAGTAAAGGCTGAAGGACTGCTCTCCTCTGACCACCAGGAACTAACACCTACACACACACACACACACACACACACACACACACACACACACACACACACACACACACACACACACACACACACACACACACACACACACACACACACACACACACACACACACACACACACACACACACACGCACACAAACACACACTAGGTTACATGCACCATATAACAGACTACACACAGAATCTGTTACTCTTCTCTGCTGGTTTATAGGGACATTTGGAGGCACAGATTAAAGACAGGCTTAATTAGGTGAAACAGAAAGTGCTTGCAAAATGCTACGTATACCTTAAGGGAATTGAACCACAACTGTTCAAGAATTCTGCTCACTTCAGTTTAGTCAATAAAGTCAGTTTAGGCCAACAGTGAGGCAAAAAAGAGCTGAGAACAATTTTCTTCTTTCTCTGCATCTTTGTTTAAGTTCAAAAAGTATTCATTCTTATAAATAAGGTACCTCTTTGTCATAAAATGCTGAAGTGCCGTACACAAATTATATTTGGTTCACTGACACTAAGAAAAAGACCTGAGAAACCTAACGTTGCCATTTTATAACATGATTAAATCTAGATGGATACTTTATAATCCATCCTGACCTTGGAAACAGTAGTTGACAAAACAATCTCCACTGAAGGTTCATTTTGTTCTGCTGCTTTCGACCAACGACTGTATAAGCAGATGAAGTTTGCTAAGTGACTGGTGATGTCTAAACGCCCATTATTCTGAGCACTTTTAAAAAGTATTGTCCATGTTGGATTACAAATGAGCTTTGCAGTTCATTCATTCAACATCTACAGTTCTGTGACAACTGAGCAAACAATCTGCTGATGAACCATACAATATGTCCAAAAAACTTTCTCCTACTTTAATGAACTACTTTCCCTTTTGTAAACCAAAACATTATTTGATATGCCCATCAGCAAGGCTTCTAACGTTCATCTGTCAGTTCTTAACTAACTTACAAAACAAGACTTTGACATAAAAACAGCAGAGAGATTAACTTTTCTTTATTGATATTATAGAGCACCCCCCTTTTTGTGAAACCCCCCCTTTTTTTTTAGAGAGAGAAATGTGCATTAAGGGAAGGCCAGGTAAATCTCTCACAGCCAATGAGATGGGAGGAGCTGTCCACTCTAACTGCGGTGCTGAAACACCTGCCAGTGTCAAAGCAGGAAGACACACACACACACACACACACACACACACACACACACACACACACACACACACACACACACACACACACACACACACACACACACACACACACACACACTCAAACATTTCTTAACAAATAAATAAACACACAACCAGCTTATAAAGCACACAGAATCGTCCATGTTGACTCTTTTGCCCTCTATCTGTCTTCCTCACACACATGAACATCAAACACATCCAAACTTTCAGAGAGAGGCCAGACCTAAAACAACCCTTATCTATCAGCTGGAGGACAGGTTTAAGCCTTTCTCCCATTTTATTTAGCTATTGTTTCTTTTTCCACCTCCCTTTGTTTCTTTTGCTCTTTTCTCTGCTGCCCTCCATCTCTGCTCCCAGTGAGGTAAATGGCTGCTGAAAAGATAATGGAATGTCTTCTGGCTTGGCCTAGCCTCTCCATCTTCTAAAGCTCTGACACCACATTGGGAAATTAAAACAGTGGGCAGGAAAAGAGAGGCAGAGAGGAGGGAAGTAAGAAGAGGTGGCGAGAGAGAAGACAGGAGGGAGAGAAAGTGTTTGTGTGTGTGTGCATCAGCGATCAGGGTCAGTACATGGCACTGAGCTCAAGGGCTCTTACCACAGATAGAGGAATCAGGAAGGGGAGGCTGAGTGGACCGGGATTAAAAGTGTAATCAGTTTTTTGATTGGAGCAGATGACCTGACACTGACCACTGCAGGGCCATTCAGTTGGCTGGAAGTGTGAAATAACAAGGATCTTCCTCCCAATACAACTCCTGTGTTGTCTATTCCAAATAATCAGTGTTCACAACTCACCAGGGAAGCGTTTTGTGTGTGTTCATGCCATGCATGTGTGTGAGAGCTACAATGCCCAAAGTGGCAGAGAAAAGACTTTAGAAACTATGCAGGGATATGCAAATAGCTCATAAAAGAGAGAAATAATCCAAATCAGAAAACACTCAATGCACACAACCATAAACCCACTACAGCAAATGTCCCTTGCACCTCTTAATCTGTGCTATGAATGATTCATTTTACAGTCACAGCTCACAACTTGATCAACTCACAGACTCCTCTTGGTGGTCGCCCCTGAGGCCAGCGTAGGAGACCCTGTAGCTTTCCACTTGGGGGTCTTCCAGCTCCCATGATGCCTCTAAGCTCTGGGTGGTCTCGTCACTCAGCAGAAGGTTTCTCACAGCCAGACGTGCCACTGTGACACCACATCACAGATAACAGTTACTGTAGGATTTATATATCAAAAATGTACACAAGATCTTGGCTCACGTCTTACTTTCTCCACACTTAATGTGGTTCAGTAAACTATGGATTAGAAAAATGTCAAAATGCTAGTGTGCTAAAAATCATAACAGTTACTGCCAATGTGCCAATATGTTCAGACTGCTATGATGTGGTGGATAATAATAAAGTTTCATTAAAATCTGGCCCATTTTCTTAGGAACACTACTTGGAGTTTGAAAAAACAACAAAGTGTTCATCAGTCTTGACAAAAGCTTTAATCTAAATGTCTTAAGGTCTATGCAGTCATGGGTGGATGACAATCAGTGAGGGCTTCATACATAATGCAGCTTTAAACTATAAGCCCTGCAAAGGCGACTTGCTGTCTTTTAACCGGCCACTTTAAGTTATGATTTTCACAGGAGCACTTGGAGTTTTAACCAAAGCAGATGTGCTATTTTAAAGTTTCTCGGAGAGTGAGCAGGGCATTAAATGAAGGAGACATGTTGCTTTTTAAGCTTTTAAACCCCTGAGTGGAGAAACTGCTCTGACTCGGTTAGTTGTTGCCTGTTCCTCATACAAAAACACAATCCAGATGGCCTCAGGGTTGCCTCTGAGAAAATGAAGTTTGAACTATAGTCTCTGGGTGAAGCCAACTTGGTAAACACACTTATAAAAACATAAAAGATCTTCCAATCGTTTTTCATAAAATGAATCTTGCCTGAGAATCTAATCAATGTTTCAGTTTTGTATTCATCAATTTTAGTCAGAAGACACAGTGTGGAGCTTTTCTAAGCTCTCAGTAATTCTGGATTTGCTTCCTGAAACTAAATGAGCAACAAGGACAAAAACTCTGCTACGGGAACTTGCTATAACTGTGGTTGAACTCTGGCAGCATCTGCATGCCCTGGAAACTAGTAAAGCCTTTCATATTTTAATGGAAGAAGACTTTCTATACAGATGCCTTGGCTTGAATGTTGATTAATATTTGGCCGTCTTCTATGAAAGAATAGTTTTTTAAAGCAAGAAACTTGCAACACATGCAAGCACAATTGTTTAAAAAAACTCCTACGGTTTAAACATTACGGAATTATACATTTCATGGCACAATTTTAATCCAACATGACATTGTGTCACATCTTTTCAAATTAGTTTTTGGCCATTATTAATACATGTACCACATTGAGTGTGATGCTTCCGACACTTACACTCCTGACATTTTGGAATTTTACAAAAACGCTATTTGGACACTTCTTACCTGTGGTTGTGGTAGCAATCGTTGTTGTCTTGGCCACTGGGAAAATGCAGAGAGCATAAATCAGATAAGTGGATCGAACCTCTCGTCAACAACTCTCTGTGTCAATAACTAAGGCAATTAAACAGAAATACATGACGAATCATTGACGGGAAAACAGATTTTCTTCTTTTGAAATAAGTTGCGACAAACAAATCAATGCAAATGGGCTCATGCAGAGCCAAGTTTTGAACTCAGAAATGTTAATTCTATGATCCTAAAGGGCAGATGTGATTGGACTGGTCTGTTGTTTCAACAGACAGTGGCACTTCAGTGAGTAGGATTAGTAAGATCTTAGGTCACAGGCTAATTTCAACGAAACCAAGCAATTTCATGTAATTACACTTGTCTCTTTCTTTGGGAAAGTTTTTAGATTCTGACTTTCATCAAGTTTTGTATTGATTAGATAAAGCAAATACTACAACTGCCTTGTTAGTTAGTAACACAACAACCGTACATGTTGCCAATGAAACAGTCTAATGTCACTTACATGTGGTCTCTATAACAGAGACGGTGTCACTCTCAGATTCATCTTTGAATACAGCTGTTAACATAACTTCATACTCAGTCGACGGACTCAGACTGGTCAGGATGTATCTGTTTTCACTTCCACTCAAGACCACCTGCAGAAGAGAAACACACACACACACACAAGTCTTAGCCTCATATAATAATAATAATAATAATAATAATAATAATAATAATAATAATAATAATAATAATAATAATAATAATAAAAAATAATAATAATAATAATAATAATGACTTTATTCAGGACTCAAAAAGGAAGGTCCATAGTACAAGTTAAAAAAATAAAATAATTACAACATAGCAATAAATATACAGCACATACAAATATTACAGTTGACATCCAACAATATCTTCTTTCCAAAAAAAATACTTGTCTATATGTCAACCATGTGCTCTTGCTGTTTTATAACTTTTTTTACAACAGTTCTTACAAGTGCTTCCCATTTCATTTTTTTTTTTGTCATGTTGTGTTTAAAATGTGCTGTTAACATGTTAGGTCACCTTGTTGTGTTTTGTATTTTTATTTGTTGTTGCTGTATATTTGCTCAAAGAAAATAAACAGGAAGAGTTTCCTAAGTACCCCTGAAGATGTGATAAAGTTTTAAGCATTAACCAACAGTCTGACAGATTATTTATACTCCAAGTACAAAACCAGACTTTCAAAACGAAGTTTGTCACTGAGGTTTAGAAGAGAATACTGCTAAAACATAAAATAACAAATCACCTCAGTGCTTGTAATTTCAGGCAAGAAAACGGTGCATATTTTCATAGGATGGTGTCTATGGAAACAAACTGTTGTAATTTGTATGTGGATTTGGTTGTAATACTCTGTTAAATAAATTATGCATTGTATAATTCATCATCATTTAAATGTACTTACTATACTATAATATGAATAAGGCCATTGTAGGACTTACAAAGATGGCCATCACAATATGAGTTACTCAGGAATGTGTGGTTTCCCCTGAATACAACAGCGTAGCCAGTTGGATCAACTACTGCTGCAGGAGTCCAAACGACCAATACAATTTGCCCAACACAAAAATAAGTCAGTTCCCAAGGTACACGCAAAGAGGTCATCAAAAGTACAGCTTGCAAATTGGAAATTGGAATTTACAAATTGGAATTTACTGAAGATGACTCAATAATCATATTATGTGCAGGAATCTGTTTCTTTCAGAGCCCTTTGAGGCACAGTTACATGCAAATTTCCACAGTGGGGGTGGCCATTTGTGCTATCCAAGGAGCAGGTGCATCTTTAATGATTCATTCTCTTGCTTTTCTTTTTAAATTTCCTTGCATTTAGTGAGATATATTTTGTTATTTTACAGCATTGCCCTTAGTGGTATTTGCCTGATTAAAGAGTGGAGTCAAACAGACATTTTATTGATTAACAAAGAGTACAAAACAACCCCAAATCTGCTTTTAAAAAAGGTATCAGGATGCTAGAAAAACAAATGTATCCTAACAAAACAGCATGATCATCAATGCTATCATTTACTCATCTCATGGAGCCCTAGATTATCAAAACTGTCAAGTTTTGATCTGGGTAATCTTTCACTCTGTTTGTATGTCTGTGTGGCTGACTGTATTATGTTTAATCTCCTCTCAGATACAACAATACAGAGCGGTCGGCTGGTGGAGGATGTAAATGTTTGTTTGCGTGTGTGTGTGTGTGTGTTTGTGTGTGTACATGTGTAGAGTATGTGGGTGAGAGACAGAGAAAAGCTGCATCCCTTTTTCTATGCTGGCAGAATTACCAGCCCACCTCTCCAGCTCCCCAGAGTGTTATTTTCAGCTCTGATGACTCTCAGCAAAATACACAAATGCACAAATATACAGACACGCTCACACAACATGCACACACAGACACGCACACACTCTTACAGACCTAAGGGCTCTATCGCTGCTGCCCAGCTGTCTCTAAACCCCAGATCATGGTAATAAAACACCAAGCCATTAATTTGTAGATTTGTTCAGCCTTTATTTATACTCAGCCATGCCAGGGGTTTTACCAGCTAGCAGTAGTGTAGTTAAGCTTATATGCAATTCTATAAAGTACAGGCTCTCCTTTATCTGAGCATATGGAGTGCAGCCAATAGAGATAATACGTGGACCCCTGGCTAAATAAAAACAAAATCTGAGTTCATGCAGGTTATTCATCTTTTGATGCTAAATTATAGATTGGTGAAATATCTTGAGGAAGTGAAGTTTAAGGCTAGCTTATAGCTGCACCACGGACTCAAACTTAAACTTTCATGCCTATAGAGTTGTCAACATGATCTGTGAGGATGATCTGCACTGTCACATTTCACTTCTTGTGAGTGAAAAAATATTTTCGAGAAAACTGTATCTAAAAAAAACACCTTTCACATACAGTATTTTATTGGTACTGACCTCCTTTGTGTCGCCACCTGTGAACGGTGCCCAGGAGAGTCTGTAGAGGATGATGTCATTGGCTGAGTGATCCCAGCTGACCTGAAAGCTGTCTATGCCAACATCATTGGAGCGTAGATCCAAAGGACCAGGAACTGGAGCTAAGAGGTAGACAGAGAGCTTTCTTTTCTTTTTGTTTTACCTCGTCAATGGCATGCCATTTCTAACAACTTCTTTGTGATAGTTCCACAGTGTTCTGCACTAGTTTTTCCTCATGATGCCTACCACTAAGCAGCACAAGCCCTGCATTACTGGGAAATAGAAAGAGAACTGACAAAAGGCTTGGCTGGTACTGCAACTGCACTGTTTGATTCAACTTTCAAGGAAATGTTGCATGTACTACTGCAGTGTAAGCACACTTATCATGATTGTTTTAAATGTTAATACAAACGTTAGCTTTTCATTGAATATTTGCTTCCCGAAATACCTACAGCTGCAAAGAACTAAACATCCACTCTGGTTGCACCAATCCAGACTAAGGGCCCTATTTTAACGATCTGAAACGCAACTATCAAACGCAAAACGCAAGTAGCTTTGTGGGCGGATCTCTGGCGCTGTTGCTATATACCGGCAAGATAAATGAGTCTTGCGCCCAACGCAAATCTAAAATGGGTTAGTCTGAAGTAGCTGGGTGTGGTTTGGGCATAACGTGCAATAAACCAATCAGAGTCTCACATTCAGTCAATCTCACATTCCCTTTAAGAGCAGGCGCGCTTGTTCCATGGCGGATTGCTATTATGACGGCGGATTTGCCTGGTGCACGCCAGCGGGAGCTGTCCGGGATGCGGCAAAGTAATAAATGCCCGTCTTGACCGGGTGGCGATGTTGCTGCGGACTCTCGGGCGCATCTCCTCAAGTCTGGAGAGGATTGCTGCAGCCATGGAGCGTGGGCCTCCAAACGCACCACCTGCTCCTGTTGTGGCCCTTCCTCCTCCCCCCACTCCATCTCCGTCCACCTGCTCCACCAGGAGCGCATCGCGCATTGCCACTTCCGGACCCTCAAGTGTCCAATCCCGCCGTGGTTCAACATCGTCTCCTTAAATCCTCTAATATTTGTCATCAACACATCCATGATTCATGGAAATGTTGTGTAAAACACAACCAGCCACAAAGAATGCTGCGACTTTTTGAGGACTGTACTGTAAAGTGCCTCCTGATCTATCCAAACACCTGAAGCGCATTTTCAGTAATATTTTTCCTTGTAATTATGTATGGTTTGCAAAAATGGGAACTGCTGCATCAGTATGAGAGAAGCAAAGTGTATGCGCGTTGTGCACACGCTACATTATGGCCAAGCATGCGCCCCTAAAATAGCATCTGAATAACGCACCACTGACTTTAGACTAGCGCCATTGACTTTAGACCAGGTTTTTCTTGGTCTGTGGCAGAATTGTTTTCTGAAACTGCAAAATAGCACTAGGGAACGTTTGCGCCTGAACCGCGGTTTTGCTGAACCGCCCCCGGGGGGAGTTTTTTTTTTAATTAAAAAATTGGTTCTGAACCGCCCCGGGGGGGTGTTTCTTCCCTTTTTTACCTTTGCCCCCCTGTGGAGGGAAAAGTCCATTGTGCGTTGGGTGCAAAATAGGAACGATACATGCGTTGGTGTACAAAGTCAATTGCGCTGGGTGCAAGATAGGGCCCTGAGAATCAAGCTGTGTGTAATTGGAACAACATTAAAATACCATGTTCACTACTATGGTAGTATGCTAATATCCATATGACCATGAGCTAGCTTTAGTTAGGAACATGGTACAATCAGTGACCAGGATAATAAACTGCTACTTTCCTGACTTTAGGGGCTAATGTACTGCACAAGTTTAAACTATTTATTAAGCAATTATCTAAACTTACAACAACAACACTTTTGGTGTGAACTCTTATCATGCAGGTTCCCATCATTTCCCACACATCCACTCAAAAACCTTTAAAGTGCATTAGTTCATGAAGCTCCCTTTCTCAAACCTGGTCCATTGAACAAAGTTTGCCAGGAGATCAATAAAAATCAACGTGGCCCTTTAGAGTGAATAGTTTAATAGTTGCTTGCCAGAAATACATTTCCTTTAGCTGACTCAGCCCTGGAGCCCAACTGCTTGTTGCTTAAAGGGATATTGTTACGAATCAATATCTGTTAGCGTGACGGAATAGTAAGGGACAGTGAAATGACCTTTTAATGTGACTGAGCTATTATACCGAAGTGTAAATGAGATGGGCACACCGCCAAAATAGCAGAAGGCCCAGTTGGGGTAATAAAATTCAACATTGTTTGGCACCAGAAGAGAAAGTTTGTCTTCTAATGGTACTGATACAACTATTTTCAGGAAATTGAGACACAATTGTCCTTAGCAGAGAGGTAGGTAAATAGGTAAATGTTGAAACACCAATGAGGAAGACAAACTGGACTACAGTAAAAAATGAACGAATGGACTTGATAATTACTGTACCACTGGTGCCAACATTGGTTAAACTAACTTACTGAAGGATCTTCTTATGTATCCTTCCAGCCAAAAAGCAACTTACTGGTAGTGAATCCGTCTGTGAGTGGCTCCGATTGGCCCTCATCATACAGGGCAAAGATGGCCACTGAATACTCCATCAGAGACGTCAACTCACTGAGGTCATAGGAGTTCACTGAACCTACCTCCACCTGCGCAACACACAGAGACACACGACATATCCACACAAAAATATATTACAAAGGCAGTAAGCCAAAAAGACAACATAAATGTTTGACGATAGATTGTGACACAGCACTACTCACTCCTGTGAAGATTGCAATCTGAATATTTTCCAAACTGATTTATATCAGTGCTCAATACTCATTCCAGTCTAACCTCATAGTAAGAACAATCCCTACAATCAATCTCTTCTTTGTTCTATTGTTTCTTCCTCTTTTTTTCCACTTCTTCTCATCAAGACACAGACTCTCGCAGATATAAATACTGTCAAATATAATGAATCTAAAAATTCGCATAAAACACATAAAATCACAGAGCTACGCGTGTCACACACACCTCTTCCGTGACTAGTCCGTCTGTCTTGACCCACATGATGCGATAACCTTTAACTCCTCTGGGCACGGGGTCCCAACTGATGTGGGCGGAGTTGTGAGTGATGTCAGAGAACTGGAGGTTGCTGGGATGACTCAGTGGTACTAGAAGAGAGAGAGAAAGAGAGAAAGAGAGAAAGAGAGAAAGAAAGAGAGTGAGAGAGCAAGTGGTTGATGTGTGTTTGTATGCTCTTGCGCTTCTTGCTTTGTGAGAACCAGTTTGCGTTTTAGACTTGAGAGTGAAGACATTGTTGGAAAAAAGGATGTTTTGTCTGATCCAATGTCTGTTTGAGGGTTAAGATTAGTTTTTACAGTTAAGATTAGTATTTAATTTAGGTGAAGGTTAGGATAGAGGTTCAGAATGAGAGCACTCATGTGGACAGAAGTTAAAAATGGTATGTTTGTGCATGTGCATTACTCACATGTAGTTTCCTGGTTTGTAATAGGGTCACTGGCCTCCTCCCCATACATGGCATAAACAGTGACGGTGTATTCAGTGCGAGGGGTCAATCCATCCAGCTCCAGCTCTGTCACTGCATCAGACACCTTGACCTGGGGGACAAACACGCACAAATGCACACATTACAGCATTTAAAATAAAACTGACTCTCAGCTGCCAAGTTGCTGTTTAAAACTATACATTGAATAAGCATTTATCTATTTAATATATCTTTTTTTTCCTCTTTATATATCTGTTTCTTTCTTTCACTACCTCCTTCTCATCCAGGTCTCCCTCATCTGTAAGAGGTGCATACAGCAGCATGTAGCCAGAAACTCCATCCACACTGTCCCATCTTGCTCTCATTGTGTTGTGAGTCACATCAAACAGCTGGAGGGCCATCACTGTGGGAAGGGCCACTACATACACACAAACACACAGCACAGTTCAATCAAGGAGGCCTCATTCTAATAAACCAATTATTTTCAGTTGGTCTAGATCAAAACCCCTTGTATTGTCTTCCTAGATGCTTTTATCTTACTGCATCATGGGGCATCATTTTCAATATGTCTGGCTTCCATGGCAGTCAAACTTTTAAGCCATTATTATCAACTTGTGACTTTAGATGTTGACTGAAGCATTGGTGTGAGGTGTTGTAAGTAAATTTCTGTGTGTGTGTGTGTGTGTGTGTGTGTGTGTGTGTGTGTGTGTGTGTGTGTGTGTGTGTGTGTGTGTGTGTGTAATAATAAACTTACGGGTTGTTTCTGATCCTCTGAGAGCTTCACTTGCCTCGTTTGCGTACACAGCAAACACAGCCAGACGGTACTCAGTGAGAGAGGTGAGATGCTGTAACACCACTGAAGTCTCACTACCGTCCACTACAGCCTGGGGGCCAACAGCACGGGTGGGGAGAGGGAGGGGGGGTGTGAAAGATAGATGGAAGGGACAGAAACAGAGAGATGGGGTGCAGAAATGGATGAGAGAAGGGGGAGGGGACAAGAAATAGCAGGGATGAAATGACGAATGGAGGGGGAGTTTAAAAAAAAAAAAGAGGAAGGCAGGGCAGGGAAGAGAGATCGAAAGATAATGGTAAAGGAGGGGGAACAGAATCGATTTATTGAATGGGATAAAGCAAAAGAATATTTTCTCATCATGATCTATATGGATGACAGTTGTGATAGAGATTAGGTCCGGGCTGAGCCAGCTGGAAAGGTCTCCTCACATGTGGCTCTGGAACATCTGGTCCCCGTTAACCAAGCTAAGCAAAAGATTTTATGGTTTCTGTGGTCAAATGATCTGGAAAAATCAGGCAGGTGCCTCTATCAGCCAGAGTATAATTTCTAGTGAGCCTTCTTCACCTGCACGGATGTTCAGAGGAGTTGTGAATGGAGGGATAAGAGCGAGAGGTATGAATGAATGATACCACCAGCGTCTCAGGGAAAAACTGAATCAATCCAATCTCAATCCATTCACTTGCCCAAAGACTCCAGATACAGTAACTCCCATTGATGTAGTAAATATGATGGAAAAACAGAGCATGCCACAGCCTAAACCCCCCCTCTCTGAGCTCCTAATGAGTCTCCCGTACTCAGTATTTTTAGGTCTTGCTTGTGTGTCTACACATATGCATGTATAGCTTTCAGATAGCAGTAAACTACAATGTGCTTGCAATGACATGGATATTCCTAAATTATATGTAGTGATACCTTTGTTTGTATTGGTTGTTTACTCCTTCAGCTTTTCCTAATAAAACACTATTAGTACAGTAAATGAAGTTGGGTTCTTAGTAAAAGAAAAAAGACACAGCATTTACCTCATGTGGTTCTCCTCCGCTAGCAGGGTGATAAACCACTCTGTATTTCTCTACGTTTCCAGGGGCGTGGCTCCATGAAACCCTAAAGCTCCTGGGTGTGACTTCTGATGTCAACAGCTCAAGCGGCGCTCCTGTCTCCTCTGGTGTCTGTTCTGAAGAAATAAAAGGAGAGGAAAAAGGGAAGGATAAGAAAACAGATTGCATCCGATTACATAAAATGACTCCCAGTGAGTAACTAAATTTATTAAATAGGAAAACACACATGCATTGAGGATCAGAGTAAAGGAGATAGTGTTGAAATATAATCAAAACACATTAGACTGGATTCATGGTGTCTCTTTAAAGACATCCTCTTTCTTCTTTTTCCATCCTGCATCTTTATTTCCGTAGAAATAAAAACCTATTGAAGGAAAGAGTGAGAAAGAGGAACAGGATGGAGAAAGAGGAGGATGTGTCTTAAAATAATCAACATTTTGTGGCAGGATACAATTTCTATTTGGCTGTAAATCAATGACCTCATGAGTTATATGACATCATCTTCCCCTACAGAGAAACTTTGAATGAAGGACCACAATCTCTGGCCACTCAAGCTCGTTCTATATATCCAGATTCACACTTCCAAATAAAACCTTCTCCACAACTACAGCTGCTTGTCATTTCAATGTGACATTTTATAATGGAGTCATGCATTGATACAAGGATAGCCAAAGTGATCACACTTGCAAATAGTTAATAGTTAAAGCTATCGCTCCCTTAAATGGGCTTACTGTTATTATACTATCTGCACAAAAATGCATCTCTGTGTGAAGGTGAGAAAGGACCCGGGGTTTAAACTACTGTGACTGACACAATTACTTCTGCCACTTGTCAAATGAACAACCAAGTGAAACACTACTGTATAAATGCCTTCCAGAAGAGACAATGAAATGAAAATGTGTGCCATTTCTCTCCATATTTAAATGATATTCCGTCATTCAAAACACTTCTTTTCTAGTATAACCCGGCCCTTACTCTGTTTGATGTCCTTGTCTTGCAGCTCCACTTGTTCACACACAGTCTTGGTCAGACCCTGTACAATGGAGCTCATGATGTTGAAGTCGGCCACGTTGTAGACGTGAGTGTTGTCCGGCTCTGAGGCGATGGAGAGCAGCTCATTCTCATCAGCATTCTTAACACCTGGGAAAGGAAGGTCAGACATATGATTTGTAGCATTACATATAGTGACCACACCAGTATTATAAGTGTGATTGTCGGCCTTAAAGTGGAATTTTGGTATTTTTCAACTTGGACCCTATTTTTCCACACATTCCCTAATGTAGTCAGACACTAATAATAACATCTGAGCCAGTGTCAAAAACAAGCACTTTTAGTGGACGTACATCGACGGTCACTATTGCCCCGTAAGATTTATTAGTCACTTACATACAAATGCATGGGAAAATAGGGTCCAGGTTGAAAACATACAGAAATTCGCCTTTAACATCTATTCTACATACATGCATTATAGCACAGCATACAGTAAATAATTAACTAATATCAGCTCAAAGAAACATTACTAACAGGATTTAAAGAGACAGAAAGTGATTTTTAACTCATTGCTGCACAGATCTGACTCTTCCTCAGACTTAATGCCTTTTGCAGGTGTATGTGTTTGTGTCCTCCCTCACCAATAGCAAACAGCTCAACCCCAGCATTTCGCAGGCTCTCTGCAGGAGGTATGACATCGTCCTGGGACTTCCCGTCTGTGATGAGGATCCCAATCTTGGGTATACCCACCCGTGAGCCAGACTCAGGCTTGAAGCAGTTCTCCAGGATATAGGTCAATGCAAGGCCTGGAAAGAGACAGCGGGAGAACGAGAAGAGGGATGAATGAGGAAGAGGGACCAGGGTGGATGGAAGAAGAAAGTCAGAAAAAAAAGGGAAAGGCCATTTAAGAGCAAAAACAAAAGAAGAAAGGGTAATTAAAACAAATCAAAACTAACTGGTAGTATCAGTAAAATATAGCACCTGTGAGAGTGTTTCCTCCTTTGTATGGCAGGTTCTTAACGGCATCAATGACGGCATCTTTCGTGGAGAAAGCATTTAGATGCCATTCTATCCTGGGATCACCACTGTACTGAGCCAGACCTACAAACACACACACACACACACACACACACACACACACACACACACACACACACACACACACACACACACACACACACACACACACACACACACACACACACACACACACACACACACACAAAAATGATTGAAGCAAAAAGGGGAATTATGGACACAAACATCAGAAGACCATATTGGTCCCATGGTGTGCCCATCTGTTGAAAGTAGCAGGGACCCACCTATCCTTGTCTTATCGATGCCAACATCAAAGGCATTGACCAAATTTTCCAAGAACATGCGGACCAGTCGGAAGTTGAGCCGACCAATACTCCAGGAGCCGTCCACCAGGATCACGATGTCTGCAATGGCCTCAGTGTGGCACACAAACTGATCAACTAAAAGTAGGAGAAAAGACAGACTGACATTCATTTTAATTTGACTACTGTCAGGGACAAACAGACAGGATAAAGGACTAATACATGGGTAATTGAAAAGCTAACTCCATGGAAAACATAATGTTTTCTATTTGATGTGCAGGCTTCTCAGCCAAAACTCAGAAAACACACAAGTCTACAGGTTTCAGGTTTTCTTTATTGAACAAAACACACACTGTAAACCAAACAGTCAAAAACAAAACTCAGAAAATTAGAAAATCAAGTAAAAAAGACACAGACAATGTTTTTTTCATTTGCATACAGTAATACAAACACACATTATAACCCGTAACAGCCATCTTGAGATCCTCCTTTGAACTCTGTGGTGCCTCCTCTCCCTGAAATTAATTTCTAAACATGTTGTCGGAAATTAACTCACTTTTCACTTGAAACACAGCTTTAAAGCAAAATCTCCACCTGAAAATAATAGTGAGGATATATATGAGTCAATATTGTTTAGCAGTCATGCACACACACACACACACACACACACACACACACACAGACATGCATGCATGTGCACGCACACACACACACACACACACACACACACACACACACACAAATAACAAATAAAACAAATAAATAAACACACAGAATCGTCCATGTTGACTCTTTTGCCCTCTATCTGTCTCCTTCACACAGATGAACGTCAAACACATCCAAACTTTCAGAAAGAGGCGTGACCTAAAACAACCCTTATCTATCAGCTGGCGGACAGGTTTAAGCCTTTCTCCCATTTTATTTAGCTATTTCATTAGTTCATTTATCATAATTCCATAACTGCATATCTTGTCATCCTGCCCTGTATGATATCCTTAAAATGAAAACACCCACTTAAAGCTGCATTATAATCCCTCGTCTGTCTACAAAAGTAATAGTGAATAATCCAGAACATGCTGATCAGATTTGACATTTATGTTTTAATGAAGAAAGGCAAAAAAGAGAATGCTGACTGAAGGAAATGAGAATTATTACTTTGCATTTCTGCTCACAAAAGTAAGTTTAAAATATTAAGACAAAGATGACAGAGTGGAGAGATATCATATGAGACAATGTAGATTATCCAACTGCTGCTGGTTAATAATTTTACCAAAATCAATCCAAACTGAACACAAAAGGGACTAGCTTTTTTAATATCTCGATTAGGACCGCAGAGTGAAAGGTTTTCTCACTATGCTTTGGCAACATATGTTAATTTTGTGGCGCAGGTGCACACTGGGTAATTGCAATGTCCTGGGTGAGTCCCAAAACCTTTGTTTGAATTTTGTTTTCCTTGTGTTCCCCTCTCTGTACACTGTCAACTATCACCTGTAAAATAATCCAAATAAGAAAAGTAAAGACGTTATTTGGTGGCAAAAGGAAAATTATCCTCCCAAGTCTAATGGCTTTTTGTCAGAAATCCACACTAGCATGAATGGCTCTGAAGTGAACAACAACACATTAGATGGAACATAGAAAGAGCTGAGACTTGCAGTATTTTGGCAAGCAATCTTTTTGTTTTTGTTTTCCCGGGAAAGATATATGGAACATTTATTGTACCGCCTGTGGCTATCATGTCAGGCCAACACTATCTCAAGATTGAAATTCATAAAAGACATATAGTGTAACAATAAGCCATGTAGGAATTCGTTTCAAGAAGTGATTTTCCAGACAGAGCCTTCTGTCCGCTGTCTGTGTCTGTCTCACTGTTTGAACCATCCATCTGCTACAGATGGCAGACAAGAGACAAGAGATAGCTGATGTCAATCTTTGATTTGCAAATGCATAGCATAAAAGACTGATGTGCTATTATAAAATACTCTTCTGCTAATGTTTTGAAAAAGCCAAGATGATTATGAATGTATTCTTAAGGCTTCAGTTGGCCACAGGTGTTTATTTTGCACAAATGTCCTAAATTTTTTTAAGGAGGGCGAGCACTCTTTCAAACAACTGACAGTATATGATGGCCACTAGGGTGGCCTAACCTGGGCAAGAAAATAATTTTAATTATTCATCTATCCCACTGAAAAGAGAGTTTCAGCAAAATGGCAAAAAGGCTGAGAAGCCAAAGAGGGAAAAGATTATTCTTTGTCGAGTTTCCCTTCTTACAAAACAAACAAGCATGGCCTTTAAAGAAACTTTAAGGTTAAAGAATTCAAAGAAAGAACCATGACTAAGCACCGGGAAGGCTCCCTTAAAAGCGATATACACAAGGAAAAGCTGAGGAGCTATTCTATGATAAAAAAGCAAGAGACATTCAGGGGGTGTTAGTATCTACAGTAACTGCTGTTGACACTGTGGGTAAATAAAGAGACAATGAACCTAATGGTTAAGAAAGAAAGAGTCAGAGAGGGACAGTGGGTTCTGTGCAATGTGAAAAGCCATCAAGTCAGACGAAGGAGATGGTCAACAAAGGATTAGAGGGTCGTAATTACAGCTAATTACAGCTCGCTGGTCATTCCATAGTCTTTGGTTGGCAGAGTGTTGAGAACGTCCTTCATAACACTGGTGTTTTACACATGAACCAATAATCAAGGTTGCCCCTCGCCTTCACATTATCCCCCTGACGTCTGTAAACAGACAGTTTAGTTGGATATCCAGGGCCATTTTTCCTTGAAGAAAGAATTTGCTGCCATTCATTCTTATATAGATTGAGAAAACACTTCCATAATTGCCAAATGTAGACAATCAATCTCAGTAAACATGAAACCTTGAGTCATGATTTTACTGTTTTTTCATTCTGCCCAGGTTGCGTTTTCATATCAGTGTGTGCATTACATTATGCACAGTTTTCTGCCAGTCAACCAACTGGACATATAAATGGAAGTCGAAGAAGAAGAAGAACCTTACAAACTTTGAAGTGCTCATATTATGCTCATTTTCAGGTTCATAATTGTATTTAGAGGTTGTACCAGAATAGGTTTATATGGTAGCTTGACGTCGTCATACTCAGATTCTAGTGAGAATATGAGTCTGATACTGTTCCATTGGGCTGTGATTATGGGGCGTGTTTCAACCAAACCAGGAAAGAAAATGCTTCTGCACTCAATTGCAACCAATCAGAGCAACGGAGACAGATGTCACAGAAGCTACAAGTCAAAGGCAGGCTTCGATAGAGCAATGGCAGAGGCGGCAGTTCCCGTGTTGTATAGACAGGTGTGGCAATGTGTATACAAACATGATCGTGATTCTCAGTTCCTCTTTTAAAATGAATGCGCTGTCGATATCTTCTATAACAGACGCGATGGCAGCCATCTTTGTTGTAAACAAATTCAACCCAAGCTCTTTGGTGACGTGGTTGATTACATTACTGTTAAAGTAATGGTTCGAGCATAGTTGCTCCACAACGGATCAAGTCCAATGTTGTGGGCGGGTCTAAGTTCGGCTGGCATCCAGGCTATTTATGTGGTTTAATTTAAAAAAAAAAAAAAATATTTTTTGTTATACTGCACATTGCTCCTGCAGCTCCTCTTTTCACCCTGTGTGTTGAGCTCTCCGTTTTAGCTACCGAGTGAGGCATCGCACTTCTGTTCCATCTTTGTTGGAAGTTGCACATGCGCAGTAGCTAGGTAAGGACTGCTAGCCAGTCAGTTGCAGAGTATGAGGGCGTGCCCATGGGCGTTCCACGCTATCAGCTAGGCGAGCATTATAACGTGTGTTACAAAGGTATTTTTATTTTTTATTATTGTCACGGAAGTAAAGGCTGGACTACAATAGAGCTGTTTGGAGCAGTTTGTGAACAGTGTTTTCTGTTGGAGATGGTAAGTCCCTGTGGGTGGACTTTGGGCTTTTTCACTGTTTAAACCTATAACGTGCACAAAAAGGTATATAACACAATAACACAATAAAGGAAAGGGGAAAAGCCAAAAAGCATAATATGAGCACTTTAATGTATTTTTTTTGCAAGACTTTGGTATCCGTGTACTCATTCATTTCAAGCTACAGAAGATGTAATGTAGGTTTGTGATAATTAAATATTACATGTATTTTTATTATTTTATTATTATTTTTACTTCATGTCCTGTAACAAAACAATTCCACCCATCTGTAGAGTCTATCTGAAAAGATTTGGTAATGAACTGACAATTATAAAAATGAAATATCCTCAGTGTTTAAGAAAATCTACTATTGATCCACTATCAATCAGAATAACTTCAGCAATCATGTTGCAGATGTGTGTAGAACAAACACATTCACACAAAGAATATGGTTAAGGGAGACAGAGGGATACACACACACAATGGTGTTTCCCTCTAAACAATGTCAGCGAGGATGCTTCCGGTATCTCAGTACTGTAGCTGCTATTGAATCCCTCTCCCCTGCTCTGTCTGACTGCCAGACAATAGCAGACTTGTCAAAGGTCATACTACTCCCTCTAAGCCCCATCTACCTTTCTTCTTCTCTACCTCTTTCCCCCCTTTTCTCTTCCCGTCTAATGCCTTTGCTGCAGGTCAAAGTGCAGTTACTTGGGAACAGTGGCTAACTGTGTTTGTGTGCAAATCAAGGAGAAAAAAGTGTGAATGGGAGGAAGGGAAACAAGTAAAGAAGGAAGAAAGAAAACCAGGGAGCGAGCAACACGCTGTATTTGGGTTTGATAAAATACAGCAGATATAGTGACAGATTCTGCGATGCCAAGTCTTTCCTTTGTCCAAGTCTACGGTTACTGCTGTTCTTCTCTGCCTCTCTCTCATGTCACTCTGTCCATCTCTGCGGCTAACTAATAAGAGAGACAGACTTTGTTTGGCACAGAAATCTTTCTTAAACTCCACTACCTAAAACAAACTGCTATGGCAGAGCACAAGACATGTCAGTCACTACTATAATGTGTGTGTGTTCTTGTATTTATATTCATAAGGGGATGCAAATGTTCATATGAGGACAGAAAAAAATTGGAAAATCTTATCATGTGCTGACAAATTTAAAGGCTTTTTATTGGTAGATACGTTACAGTTAAGGTCAGATTTGATGCTAGGATAAAGGTAAGAGTTAAGGGACACTTGGCAACCCTTGAACTTATTTGCACATAGTGTATTAGTCATGGGATGACATATCTATAGCTGAATAATTTGCCAAACCTCTGTATCTGTATTACATTTAACAACCTTTTTATGTTTCAAACATCATGGATGGCAGAAATACTACTACTGCAGAAGAGCTTGGCTAGTTTCCTTTTCTGTGCTGGAGAGCATTTTACACCTCAGCCAGCTATTGGAGCTGAAACCCTCATTTCAGTCAACCAAAATGACTTCTTGGTATACACGACAGGAACCAAGTATTTGAGCTTTACTTGCCTACTATGTTACAGCGGGTTTAACCATGGACTTCAATCAAAACAAAGTGTTTATGTTTGAAAGCCAACTTTCTTTGGCTTAATTCAAACAAAAATCAAGCAAGAAGACAGTGTTAACATAAACAAACAGTGTATGTCTAATCAGCAAATGCTTCTGTGTCCAAAAGTTGTGTTAGTCTATGGCTCGATATCAAATGTATTATTTACTTTGGTTATGATAGCTAAACGTGACTAGCATAGCTAGCTGCTAACCGTAGCTAGTAACAGTAGCAAAGAAATTACATTATTTTCAACAGCTGTTTTGCAAATGCAAAAATGAAACCAATGTTCCGGTTGTTTGTAAACATATGTGCAATTGTCTTTGTACATAGATTTAAGTATAACCAGAAATACGTGGTTTCATTTGTAGCATAATACATTTATACTTACAATTAGGTAAACACACCCATTCACGACCTCGGCTGATGTTAAAGGCGTTTTTCACAGCAGATTTTACTGATTACATTAACGATGGCTCCATTCTGTTCTATTGTCCCAGTAAAACATGACAATGTGACAGTGAGCCAGCATGCACAATACCAGGACCCTGAAACTGAAGCAGCCAAATTAAATTGAGCCATCGTTAATTCTTTTAAACCTGAGCTTTTCCTACTGTGACATGACAAAATATAATCTGTAAAAAATGTGTCATTTTAATGGATTAAACGGAAAAGGCACAAAACCATAAAGCCCTGTAGCCTACCAGTGTTGCTCAAACATTTTTATGTCATCAAGCTGAATTTGCAGATGGTTTGTGAACCATAAGGTTGGCTGAACTACATCTGAACCTTATTTGCATAGAAGTACGCTATTAGAAAAAGGCGCTGCCATCACCAAACCTATTTACATGCAAGTACACAATTGGACAAGCACCCACAATAACTGGCATGCAAGCACATGATTAGACAGACCGTCCACCTGGTGTCCATGAGAGAGTGAGGGACCACATTTTACAACTCAGTCCACAGTGCAGTCTGCAGTGCTGTGGGAAAAAGTATGTGGCTCCTAGACAATTGAATTAACTTGTGTGGGAGTTGAGATATGGGTGTTAAAAATGTGAGTGCAACAATGGAAGCCACTGTTGGCTGGCTGCAACTTCTATGTAGCAGAGCAAAGACAGACATGCAGCGACAAAGACGGAACTGGGAGCTACAAGAGAGAGATGCTATAGGCAAATAGTAGAAGTAACAGTAAGTAGTAGTAAAACTTGTACTGTAGCAGTACACAGACACACAAATAAAGCACACAGAGGTTTAAACACATGCACATATAGGCAACATGTTATTGCAAAACAGGCCAGATTGATTAAAGCAAAGCAGATTGCTTTGTAATCTCCTACTCCCTGGAAGTAACACACACACTCAAACATATGGCTATAGTTGGGAAAGTAATGTATACACAATATACAACCAAATAAATACAGACTCACACAGCACATATTCAAACACACACTCTTATCTTGTTTAAAAAACCCCGATTCCAAACGATTCCACCCTCTCCCTCCTCCCTCTACTCTGTTCTCATTAACAGTAGTTCTTCCTAGCCAGCCTTGATTTATTGCTGACCTCTATTTAGCCAGGGATCAGACAGAGTGTACTGTCATTTCAATCTCTCTCTAGTTAAGTTTTTTTTTCCCCCACCACTGTGATTGTGTTTCAGTGTCTGGAATTGACATTAAGAACAGTGACGGGCATGCAGATAGATGGATAGTAGCAGCGACAGTCCCCACATTAGTGAGAATATTTCCCTTATTCTTTTAGCAAAGGTTTAATCCCCCCATGAACCTGCTTTTAGAAGAGCACTTCACCTCCAAGATAAGGCAAATGTATTAGAAAAATAATTGGATATTTATTCCCAAATAGTTGTAGATATGTTTGATTTTGATGTAATAATCCACTCAGTATTCAAACACACTTACGTGAAATGATGAAATGGGAATATTATACAGTACACTGCCTCTCTCTTTGTGAATCCCTATAAAATGTTTCCTCAATATATCATTTCAGGATGGATATTAATAAGATCTATTTCTCCTGCCTGCTGTTTATAATGTATAACCTATTGTTTCAATATCAGCAATTTCCTTTATGTTATAGAGAAAATGTACACTTTAAATCAATACAGTCTGTCCTTTCCACCTCATCTGCTCATGTGTAGGTGTGCCTTGCTAAGTGCTCCGTGTGGATGGCATTTACAGTTTTTTTCGATTGCTAGGCGACTCTGGGCACAACTGGAGTCACATCTGCAAAACTCTAACTACAGTCTGCACAGCAGCAGTTCATGTGGACCAAACTCTAGTTCGTTTTTCATTGCTTGAACACAGTTTTCAAAACTCTACACACTAACCCCATGACTTTAACCACAACGTGCACAACAATGTAGATTTACAGCACTTTGTTCAAATGCTAACACACTGCTGTCAAAACTGTTAACCACACATTCAAAACAGAATAGATTTCAGTCTGGTGCCTATCAAACACTGCTGATTGCAATTTTAGCTGAAAGCCTAAGCAGGTGTTTGTTTTAGACTAGTTAGTGAACATATACAGTATTTATATACAGTAGAGAAAGCTCAGAAAGCCTTTTTTGTATACAAACACCAAATAAGAATGAAATAATTATACACTGTACTGTTTGAGAGAAAAGGGTAAAAGAGCAAAGATACCAATATGTCCAGGGAAGATGTCTGAGGATATTGTCATGGTGCTGTCTGTTTTCCCTCTCCCCTCTCCCTTTTTTTTGTTGTCTGTCATGTGCTGAGTGGGTGTGGCGCTCCTGGCTCTCTCTCCCTCCTCGTCAAGACACCTGTGGCTTCCTGTTCACCTGATTCACATCCAGCAATCACCACTCCTGTTTTAAAACCCCAGCCTTCCAACCAGTCTCTGCCAGATCGTCCGTTCACCCAAGTGGTAACACTCATAACGGCCAGCCTCAGTGTTTTTGAAAGACTGCCGTTTTGTATACCTGTTGCAAGCCTGGTTTTGACTTTTTGTGTTTTTGTGTCCAGATTCCCACTACAGCCCTGGAAGCCCAGTCTGCCTATCTGAGCCTTGTTCTTCTCTCGATCCTGCTTCTCACCTGTCTGCCCGCTCTCAGCCCCAGGGGATATTCAGCACCTGCATCACTCATTATTTTTGTTCAATAAACCTCAATACCTGTTCTGACCTTTTTCCGTGTCTGCGCTTGAATCCAGACCAGCCTAACAGGATATATACACAGCTATACAAAAAAAGTGAAAAATACTATATCTTTACAATAGTAAAACTGCGTTCTTACTGTTTTTCAGAAAGTAATGGAGGTGAAAGCAATAGAAACACCACATTCATTTGTGTTTAGAGATGATGCAGACATCCAATGTGATGAAGAAAACTTGCCACATGATGCTGGAGAGAGGCAGGATTAGTCACACTATTCTTTAGTACTGTTACGTATGTACCTTTAGTTTTTTTCCCCAGTAATTCCATAAATTACTAGAAACAAAATACTTTATTGAAGAAAACTGCTGATTTTCATTCCTTCTTGTTTACCTTATGTAAAAACTGGTATGCTATACAATCTATATTTTTTCCTTAAAAACACTTGAGTAGTGTCAAGTCACTCAAATTGTTCAAACTGTAAAGATGAGAAAGTTTGTAATCTCTGTATTGGTGTTTGACGCTAGTGTTTTTACTCTCCGTGTGTTCTGAGTGACAGTGTGTGTTATCTCAGTGAGGCTTGTGCATAGTGTTTGGCTGCACTGAGCCTGTTTTGAGACGTGTGTGAAGAGTTGTGTTGCTTTGAATGAGTTTTGCAGGTGATGTGAACTGTTTAGCTCAGGTGACTGGTGGTAGTGCAGACTGTAGTTAGAGTTCTGCACACGTGACTCCAGTTGTGCCCACTGTCTTTTAGCAATCGGAAAAAACTGTAAAGAGACAGACTCAATGAAGAGAAAAACTGACCTTGCTGGCCAGTTTTCCATATCATAACTTAGTGTTTACCTGTTTAACCATGTGCCAAAGAAGAGACAAAAATTCCATTATTCTCACTTCCCGGAAGAAAATATATATGTATAATGGGTTCCATACCTGCAAATTTACAGAGTATTTAGTTACTACGCACTATAGCTTTATGAAAGAGCATTACTTGGACCTTAAGATTGTGAAAGATGAGAATTGTTTTGTCAAATGCAGTTTCCAAAGTCAAGAATTAACTTTAATGCTCAACTATTAAATCAACATGGACAAAAATGCACAGAAAAATGGTAATTTAAACATCTACAATTCAAGTTAATGTGATATGAACAAAACTTCCAGAACAGCCACTAAATGAACCTCAAGGTGAGATTGTTTTTGTCAAAATCCTGAAAACAATGGCATTGGAAAATAATCAATACACCAGTAAAACAAAGATCTGACTATATTGCTTGGAAAAACTCTTTTTTCTAAGAAATAAAAATGTAGTAGCTGCAGTGGTTACAACAAATATAGTCTATATCCTTCGCGTTCCACTTCCGGGATTGCTCCGGTACTGCAGGAAATTCCGTTGGATACATTGTGTTTCCTTCCGCTTTCTTTGTGTTGGAATTTTAAATTCTGTGTATTTATGAGGATTTTGGTTAACTGCTCCTCAGATCTCTGCATGGTGAATTGAGACAGCTAGCTAGACTATCTGTCCAATCTGAGTTTTCTCTCGCACAACTACTTTTCAGCAGCTCTGTGCGGAGTTTAGCACTGCCCATAACAATTCTGATTGGTTTAAAGGAATTCCATTAAACCAGAGCACGTTTTCCTCCCATCCCAGAATGCTGTGTGGAGTAGCCAGACTCTCCTTCAGTGCACTTTGGAGGAGGCTCTGGCAAAGCGAGACTACAAAAAATAAACCAGATTTTCTTTGTGTTATTGGCTTGTTTGTTCAATCAAGAGACAGGCAGCAGATTGATACACCTGTCGTTTGCTCAGTGGCCCTCAGAGCAACTCAGCCAAACTCGGCCGGGCGCACAAATTCATATTCATTTGTGAGACCTGTGGGCCTGTGGGCCTGTGTGTGTGTGTGTGTGTGTGTGTGTGTGTGTGTGTGTGTGTGTGTGTGTGTGTGTGTGTGTGTTTGTGTAAGTAGTGTGTTCCAGTGGGGTTTAAGGTGTAATCTGACAGCTGTTTGTGACATTCCACCAGAGACATATCCCTGCTTGGTCTCCTGATCTTTAATCCACTGTCTTGTTCTGTTCCATTTCACTGAATACACAGACTTCTGACAGAACAAACTCTATATGTATGCTGAAAGCAAAACATGGTCTATAAACGGTCTCTCTCCCTACCTCTGAATCTTTCGCTCCATCTCTACCTGTCTCTGTTTGCCTTGACTTGCTCTTTTCTTTCTGTTTGTCTCCCTCTAATCTCGTTGTCTGGTACACACACACACACACACACACACACACACACACACACACACACACACACACACACACACACACAAACACACAACTGTGTGGAAAGTTGAGTCCCTCTTATCATGTCTGGTTATTTTTTAGCTCCATGCACACATTGTAAGAACCTCAGAGAGATGGGTGTGGCTCTCAAACAAGGTTTTATTTTTGTCACTATTCAATACAATACTGGCTTACTTATTAATTCTGCGGGAGGGACAGTTTGCCTGCCAGCCCACCCTGTTTCTATTTCGTGGTTAGTCTTAGTCAAGCAAGCAACTATTTATTTGACAGATGTATATAATCATCAACTCAAAAGAAGGTACAGTCATCTTTAGCACTTCTGTGGTAGAGTCAGGAAACTGTGTAAGGAGGATTTACTGCAGCTAAACTAGTTATTACAAGCCACTGAAAAATCATGGAAATGTATGCAAAACAAAGTTATGATTTGCCCATATTCCACTATTGATACAATATCGGTTTTTAAACCACAATCCTCTGAGCAATGAATGTGCCTCAAACAACAGTTCAATGTGCTTTGTCAACCACAAAGTAAAACTATAGAGATCCAAAGAGGGGAAAGATCAAGAAAAAAGGACAGGATTGACAAAATAGGGAAGAGAGCTTAGGGGACAAAAGAGGAAAGGTCAGGCCGTAAAACAAATTGGAGAAACAGAAAGCGTGTAAAAGGGCATGAAGAGGTAATAAAAGAAGAGGGGCTAAATGAGTAAATTATGAAAGGGCATTCAAGGTATACTTTGGTTCTAAATGTGTCACTTCTAATGACACATATCAAACATCAAGCTAGGTACTGCATTTATTCTTCTTTAACTGCTGTTTCTTCTACAATAACCTTATCCTATTGTAGTTTTTGTATGTATGTGAAAGATAAACTTTATGTAAAAATGTTCTGTTGCATGCACAGTGCTTTTTGCCTCCTTAAAATCACATCGTTTTCAATTTGGCTCATTTCTGGTTGAACTATGTGCAGTACATACCAGGTTTCTGCAGAAAACCTGGTAAAGCCAAAGTTGTGTCGTTCATACCACAGTCACATAATTGTACAGTGTGATATAACTTATATTTGTGAACATGAAGAGGGAGATAAGAAGTGCTATAGCTGGGAAAATCCGGGAAGAAGTGGATGCTAATTATTCTAATTGACCTCTGCACTTAAGGAGTCCTTGCCACTAAGACCGAAATGCGATTAGCCTATCCACACACACATGTCAACTCAGCCATGAACTCCCTTACTTAATCAAGGACAAGGACCGAAGTCTGGCTAGTCCACACACACACACACACACACACACACACACACACACACACGTCCCAATGAGCTATGGCTTATCGACTCCCAAGTCTCTGAACGCAAAGCCAACGTATGTGAGGATGATACTTCTTTTTTCTCTTTAGTTCCTCTCAACAGGAATAATTCAGCAGCTGGCAAATGTCCAAAACAAAATGTAAAACACAACTTGCGTTGTGAAGCATTAAGATTAAGATTAGACAAATGGAGACAAAATGTGCATCTCTGGGGGACATTTACCTGAGTTCACCTTTTGTTGCCTCACTTTTCATTTTGGTTTATTTTAATACTTTCTCTTTAAATACTTTCTCTTTAACATTCATCTTACTTTGCCCTTCACACTACACATCAGCTCATATTGAAACCGTGCATTTTTATCAATTGTGAATCACATCTATGACATTAATTTTACATTTCTTGGAGCCATTCATGCTTTTTAGCCATGACACACATATCTGGCTCATTTTGCTCTCAAATGGAAATAAGTGACGTAATGTTAAGAGGCATTCAAAGGAACTGATAGCATCATTCGCAAGTTAGTTTGTAGCCAGCACGTACTTGAACGGGCTGCAGCTATTCACTGTAGTTGTCTCCTTTCATTTGTGGTAACAGTTTTGGCCTCCTTACTCAGTCTTTTTGGCCATTTGTCAGCATTGTGACACATCTCTCTGGCCATAAACCTTTGACATCCTGTGTAGCCACTGAGCATCACAGCGACTGAATGGGGAGGCTTGGAATTAAATATACTGTAGGGCAAAATGCACAACGACAGAGGAAGTCTATAACTGTAATTCTGGAAACTAATAGGGCAATAAATAAAGCAAGACACACTGGCACACATACAGATATGCACACACACACACATGCACAATGAGATGGAGAGACATAGACTACATGAATGTTAAAACTGGGAATTACAACGTGATAAATATGGAAGAATGAACACACATACACACAACTATCTAGAGAGCGCCAAAGCTGAAATAAATGATAATGTTAGGAATTAGGGTTGGCTATAAAATAGAAACCTCGTTCTCCAGGTGTGTTTGTTACCTTTTGCAGATGTGATGGATACTAGAGGCACTCTTTCCATCTCTTTCACTATCAGAGTGGTGAATGTCAAACAGAATCTCATTGGCCTTCAGTTCAACTTTAACTGTGTCTGTCCCTTGGGTTCAATCTGTGTGTCTGCATGTGTGAGTGCTGGTTTAAACCTTTAGTCATCGAGTGAGGAAGGCAACACTTGGCTCTCATCCTATTAGGTAATATGTATTGAAAAAGGAACCGTAGAATAGAGGAAAGAAGAGGCTTTTGCCCTTTATTGCTCAATGATTTCCACTTGTTTGTGGATGTTGTTGGCCTGGCCCTGTGATTTCTTTATGTACAAAAGCTACAAAGCAAATGCACAAAGCAAGCTGACCATTTTTATGAGTGGATTGGTATCGATACCAACATTGATCTAGTTAAGTAACTTTAATTTAAGTAAAGAAAAGTACAATAAAGAGAGCAATTGTTAAAACATGTCGCAATGTAGTTTATTTAATAAAGATCTGGTTATTTTTCCAAAGTTAAACTGAAACCCATTTAGACAGCTTCTCTTCAAAAGTGGGCCAAGTGACACAACTCCCTGTCAATGGTGAGAAGACGGGAATTTCTTCAATGCTTTGATTAGAGAAACCAGCGAAGACTTACAGTATCTCTTAGATGTTTATGGTCTGCAGGGCCATCTGCAACCATCTGGTTTACTACTGGAGGCTACTGTACTGACCCA